>NC_092859.1:155172390-155221101 GCF_032062135.1 Pyxicephalus adspersus
GTGAAGAGGTGGGATAAATATATATATATATATATATATATATATATATATATACGGTAAAACCTCGGTTATCTGGCACCCACGGGGAATACCTGATTCTGTATGAGTGTAGTTTCCGGTTAACTGAGGTTAGTTCATTTTTCCTTTTCTCAGCCATTCAGCACTAGATTTGAATGGGGAGACTTGACCCCAATCACCTGTAGTGCTGAATGGCTGAGAAAAGGGAAACTCTGATGACGCTTCAGCCGTCATCAGGATTTCCCTTTCCTCAGCCAATCACGGAGCAGCGCAATTAGCCGAGCTCTGCCATGCTGACAGCTCCGCTTTCTTGATTGCTCTCACAGCCCTAGCGGAGCTAGGGTGGGATTGGAGGAAATGCAGCTAGCCTTTGTTTAAGGCTTTTAATATGCACTTGAATTTGCAACCTAAAATTTGAAAAAAGAATTCACAAATGGCAATAGACTCCAATTTCTTTAATCTAAAATAATTGGCAGAATTATGCACAGCAAACTTGGCTCTGAATAAGACAATGTGAGCGCCATCTAGTGGTCTATCTATAAATTGTACTATTTACTGCAACACCAACATATGGAAGAGCAAAAATGTAAAACCTATAATACCAACAATAACTTAGAATACAAGCTAACTGAAAACACCCTCTATGTTCTGTTTAAGAAACTGAACCATTGATGTAATCTGCGCCATCTTGCATGTCGTTTCCTTATCAACAGTTCCGTTACTGACAGCAAATGTGGTTGATATACATGAGTAAAACAGACAAATTAAAATGAAATAAAAAAATGCACAAAAAACAAGCTAGTATGCAAAGAATTTTAATATTGACTGAAGGATATGAGAATGTAATTCTTCAAAGCTGGTTTTTTAGAAAGATTGTATACTGGACCTCTTTTTTTCTTTACATTTTTTTTTCTTAATCTGGAAATTTCCTATTTCCATTTCGAAAGAGCTACAGATATTCTCAAAGACAACGACATCATATATTTAAAGGGAATCAAAAATTACAGTACACACATAAAGAATTCATAAAGAACAAGAAGCAAACAAGTGTATATGTGTAATATATCGTATATACTCAAAAATAAACCTAGATTTATTTGACAAAACAGGAAAACTTTACTGAACCTAGGGCACAAAATTTGGCCATCACTGTAAACACTCAAAACAGTAATCAACAGAAATGCCAATAAATATTGTGAATAAATGCATCCATAGAGTAAAAAAAATCAAATCAAGTCAGTCACTTTATCTTTTTTACAGGTTAAATTATTTTGTAGTTTTGACTTGGTTATGATTTGTCACTTACTATTAGGAGACCACGGGCCCCCAGGTACCCTAAATTGAGAATGCTAATCAGGGACCCCTGGGGCTTAATTTAGGACCCCTAGTATTGACATAGTACCTCCTGGTAGTAGAGAAATAATGGGCTACCAACTTTAAGCATAATTTGATAGGACACCAGCCCATATGTTACACCTGAGGACAGGATAACATTTATCTACATTGGAATTTACAAAAATCTCAATGCCTGGTGTCGGTTCTGAAAAATGAATCGGATTTACAAAGTTCGTAAAATATCAGCAATGGGAAATGCATTATTAAGAGCCAAATAAGTGTTATTATTATTCTAAGCAATAGGAAACCCATTGGCCTTCCTCATATGTATGGCCAGAGGATGTGGGCCCATCTGTACTGCAGAATTCATTACCACACAATGTTGCTGCAAAGGGGGGGCAATACATTTTTGGCAGGGACAGTAGTTCCCCTATAAATACAAAAGGCTGAGGGTTTTTATGCAGATCAGAAAACTCTGAGTAACATATTATTTAGTTATAAAAGGTGAGGATAATTTTTTTTTCTTTAGAATACACAATAACCAATACTAAAGTAGTGACAGATAAATGGCCCACATTCATGCAACCAAACAGGGCAAATTGTGAAAAAAATATTTTCAGCCACGAGACTTATTTCAGTTTCAGTTCCCATTGACTATCGTTCCTGAAAGCAATAGTGTTATAGTAAAAAAAAAAAAACGACACATCCCTAAAATAGTCAATAACCCCTGAAAATCAAAATACTATTATTGTAAAAATATAATTAATATTAATAAATATCATTTATCTTTATATTATTATCATTAATATAATAAAATATATTTAAGGACATGACGGGGCACTAGTTTGTATTGTATCTGAAGAAACAAACGCTGCAAAATGCTTTAAATATTAATCTAATTTGTTAATATCTGAATTCTTACAAAGTGGACTCTGAAAAGATTTTTTTTGTTTTCAACCTATGTAAAAATGAGATTATAAGGGCAATATAGCCAAAGTTCCCGGTGTTTGTAATGTAATGGGCAAGGGGTCCAATTACAGTAATTGAGGAAATATATTTATTCTGTATAACTTGTCTAAATCATTTACAAAAATATTGTTTACAGGAAGTAAAATGGAAAGACAATTGTTATACGATACAAATACTACACCAAGTGTTTACATGGCTGCGGATTATGTGAAACGCCACAGCCACCATCATAATCTGGGCAAAGTCAGCATTGCTTCTGGTAAATGGAAGTCAACAGGATGAGCACCGATAAGTAATAGAAATCTGTATTTTCTGTTGAACAAACTCTACTGAGGGGAAATTGTGATCATCATCACAGGCTGAATAAATTGTTGTTTGGGTCGTAAGAGAATGCAGACCAAGAGTCCTGGCTCTCAAGCTTACTCATGTGATAATCAATATTGGCACGCAATCATTTTTTTATGTGCTATTCATTTAGTCTAGCCAGAATATCACTAAACCTGGGGGAGGTCACTTGCAATGCCCCTAGATAGGGGAGCCATTAAACTAAACCCACACATCAAAAGTTTTCTACAGGGCACTTCCAGCACAGGTACCACTCCTTCCAAAACTGTATCCCATAATACCATTTCTTAGCTCTCTGTGTCCTTCCCCTGAGGACTCAGATAACTGTATCTCTCTCCGCCGAATTAAAGAAATACTAACACTAAAATGCAACACCAGCTAAAAATGTTCCTTAAATATAGAAATTACTTATTGACCCCTTATATCTCTCAGGACCAGGGCAAAAGGATCTCAGTGATACATATACACCCCTCTAGTGTTGGTCGAATATCTCACTATTGGATTCGACAGCTATTCGTTTGAATAGGGGGA
This sequence comes from Pyxicephalus adspersus, assembly GCF_032062135.1. Taxonomy (NCBI): domain Eukaryota; kingdom Metazoa; phylum Chordata; class Amphibia; order Anura; family Pyxicephalidae; genus Pyxicephalus; species Pyxicephalus adspersus. The sequence goes on from NC_092859.1 coordinate 155,175,589, forward strand.
TATTGTTCGGGTGATCAAATGTTGAATTTAAACACCATTAAAGTCAATGGTGGGAAAATTTAGATTATTTTTTGAGACTGTGTAGAACTGCAAGAGCAATCAGGGGAGCAGAGCTGACAGCCTTGTACTAGTTTAATAGTTGTATGTGTTCTATGTTCCTGGATAAAGAAACTCTATCCAGGATGAGGGATGAGCGAGAATACCTCTAGCATTCTCACGAAAATTTCCTCAAACTTCCAATGGTTCCGCGAAATTTCGGCTAACCGAAACCATCAGAAGATCAAGGAAATTATAACAGGGGGATTCACAGGATTCACTGGGAATCCTCCTGTTTGTAACTCCCGGGGCACTAGAGGTTAATTAACCTCTAGTGCCGCGGATTGCACACTGTTCTCAATGAATGCAGCCGTGGGGCACTAGAGGCTAAATGGGGACAAGTCTCCCCAATTATTCACCTCGAGTGCTCTGTGATTGGCTGGGGAAAGGAAAATCCTGATGACGCTTGAGCTGTTATTAGGGTTTACCTTTCCTCAGCCAATCACAGAGCACTAGAGGTGATGAATGGGGAGAGTTGTCCCCATTTAACCTCTAGTGCCCATAGCATATATTTATACAAGGTGATCATATCACCCTTATACGTCTCAAGGGAGAATAGATTCAGTTCAGCTAATCTCTCCTCATAGCTGAGCTCCTCCATTCCTTTTATTAGTTTTGTTGCCCCTCTCTGCACTCTCTCCAATTCTACAATATTCCAAAACTGGGCTGCATATTCCAGATGTGATCTGACCAATGCTTTGTACAGGGACAGGATTATGTCTCCATCTCTGCAGTCTATTCCTCTTTTAATACAAGAAAGTACTTTACCAGCTTTAGATATTGCAGCTTGGCATTGCATGCTATACTATGGTAGGTACATTTTGAGCTGCTTAGACAGTGACATGACTATGGACTATGTAAAGTGCTGCGTAATGTGCCCGCGCTATAAATATACATGACAATAATATTATCACGACCATGATAACAAGTGGAAATATATTATTCTTTGCTTGTTCCACATTCAGTGAAAACCATGGCGTTCCAGTTGGTACCTTAGAATAGTTCAGCTTCCAGAATCACGTAGAACAGATTGTTGAGCTGAAGCCAGAGAACTGGTACCAGGGGAAACAGAACAACATACAAACTGTTCAATTGCTCCTGATATCTTTCTGACCATTTAGTGCTCTATATTCAGGCTAAGAACTATTTTCCAACGTGTACTTTGGCATTACGTTGAGGTCTTATTAACAACAAGCATGTAAATGTAAGATAACACGCAAGATAAATTACACATTTATCAGGGTCATGTAAAGTGCAGTAACTCATGACAACTAATCAGATAATATCTTTTTTTTCCCTTTTTGTGAAGGCTTAGTGAATATGGGTAATGAAACCTTTGCATGTGTATATGTATTAGGGTATGCAACGTAAAGTTTTTAGCAGCTAGTGGTTCAAGGTTCCTCCAGGAGATGAGCGGCCTAATGCCCTGGAAAGGACAACAAATGCAGGGTCCTTTCATGATTCATATGGGTCACTAGGCCAACGTCCCCAAACCTAATGCCCAGACTAGGATAAGGGGGACATTGAGAGACATTTCCACCCATCTGGCTTACGTGAAGAGCAGGTCCACCACCATGTACTTCTTGAACTCCTGTCTCCAAAATGCAAATCTCCTCCAGCCAACCTTTAAACCTTTCTTGTTACAAACGCTGACATAATATGGATGTTTTATCAATAATTTTACATTATTTTAACCATCTTAGCACAGCGTTTCGGGACCTTTTTAACATGGGGTCTACAGGGCCCCCTTCTATATTTACTATATACACAGCTCACAGTATATTAGTATGGTGGTCAGTGGGAAGAATTCCTCTTACATTGCTGACCATTGGGAAGAATGTCACCCTTACAGATAGACAAAAAGATCAATGTTGTCACCTAAACTGACCTGAGAGTCACAAATAAATTGCTCAAGGAACCCCCAGAAACCTTTGGAGGAACCCTAGGATTCAACGGAACCTTGCTTGAGAAACAGCACTTTAGCATGCGTAGGGATTTGGTACTGATCTTACTAAACTCTAATCTTCAACCGACCAACACACCTAAGACCAGTTATGAAGAACATTCATTCCTTGGGATTGACCCATGTTGTTAGGAAGGATGGAAGATAAACAGATGTATTACACAAGTGCATGGGGAATGGGAAGGAGGGTGGGGAATATATAGAACACGTTCTTTGGTCTTCTGCATATCTGTGTATACTGTGTGTTGCTCTGTTACGGGGCTATCTTGGCTGGACACATCAAGGTTAACAACTGAGGTTAAAGTTGTACACCTGTCTTTCTATTTCATGGCAGGACACCATAAAAATATTCTCTTGATTTCTCAAGGACATCAGTGGCAGCCAACATCATCAGGTTGTCCTCCTGGAGTGAAGTATCGGGCAGCACTGGGCCTGGGAGAAAGTTCCTACAGAGATATCATCATTATGTAAAAACCTAGTAAGAAAGTCTATGTGTCACGAATACATCTCATATTTAATATTTCTCTCAGCTTGCACAAAGAGCAAGTGGCAAGGACGGACCACTCTCTGTTTCCTTCCAGTAGAAAAGAAAATGTTCCTTGGTGCCAACAACATTTCTGATGAAACAATTTCAATTAACTGGCAAAATACATGATAGTGTCATGAAGTATGTGAGGCCAAATGGGTATTTGGCAGCATTATCCCATATTTTATAGGGTTTTATAGGTTTATGGTAGAACTGCAACTTTACAGATCCAGGTCCAGAGAGTATTGGATGGATTGGGTGGGCCGGACACTTCATCTCTTTCCCAAGCCAGGATTTAGAGATGACTGTGCAGCACCAATAAAGGGATTCCTGGGATACCAGAGAAAGGAGTATAGTGGAAGGCCAGCATGACTGAGCAGACAGGTGGGGAGACAGCAGAGGGTTAATTATTAAGAAGGGGTACGTGCGGGAGAGAGAGGAAAAAGGGGAGGGGGGGAAGAGACGCAGGGAGGAAATGATAGGAGGGGTCAATAGGAGATAAAAAGGTCAGGAAGAGGAAATAGAGTCCTTTTGCACGAGGGACAGAAAGGAAGGGTAAAGCTTTCCCACCTTCCCTCCCCATTTTGTTTGTTTTGGGCGCTATGAAGTTATAGGGCTGTGGTGACCGTTGAGGAACTCGGGGGGAGTGTGTTTTTTTTGTTGATAGTTATGTTGGGGGGGACCCATCTAAGGTATGGAGTCCCCGGTGTGGTTTAACGATCTGGTAAATTTGTTGGTGGGGTCTGCACGAGTAAGGGTCATGGCGTTCCCGAGCTGGGCGTATGGGCGGCTGGGAGCAATTCGTTGGTGAGGTGCAGAGCCCAAGGTTTTTTATAAGTGGTGGACCCCAGAGGACCTGCAACTAGGAAATTATAATTCTGAGTTTTACTGCAAGGTTATTGTTGATTTATATCTTGTTATATTATAATATATATTTATTTGTTCAGGTAAATAAGTTACATGTTTGTAATGGTTATATATATATATATATATATATATATATATAGTTCTAGTTAATAATTTATATATTGTTATTATTCGTGATTAATATGTTATTTAATATGGTATGTATTTAAAGATTTGTTTAATAAAAGGCCTGCAGGCCATTTAAGCAACGTGGTGTGTTTAATGTGCATATGTGGGGGGTGGGGGGGGGGGGTAAAATGTTTTGGGGGGTAAAGTTTTAAAGATTAGGGGAAGTTAGTTTGGGCAAGTTGACCAAGCTTTGTCTTGCCGCAGTCAAGGGAAATTGTTAGTTCAAACTCGTTGAAGCCTAAGGCCAGGTGTGAGAGAGGCCTGAGAGAATTAAAGTGCTCAGGTGTACTAACCAGATAGGAGAGTTTAGGGTCTGCGATCACACCAAAAACATCTCTGCAGCAGAAGCTCCAAACCCCAAGTTTGCGATTATATTGTGAGTGCCCCCTTAACAAGTTAGCTTAAAGCTTGCATTTTCTTCTAATACGCTGCTGTATGAAAGTGCAGTTTGATTTTCCTGTAAGCTGAAAAAAGCTATTTCTGTTCAATGTACAACACTGTTCCCCTGCCCCCCACCCCCCCCAAATATCACAACATAATTAGTTTTAGTAGAAAAGTCAGTTGTGTGCAGAATGCTGTAGGGGAGATCCTTCTTTACAACATGCTGGCAAGGTGCAGACTTTTCTTAGGTTATGGTTGCTTTCTATACACAAAACAAATGCAAAACTTTGAACACCTTTCATTTTTTCACTTAGAATGTATTAAATTAACTTTAAACTCGAATTGGCTTATTTGATGGAACAGTGCAAACAATCCATGACAATCCATGCTTAGCAACTAATAACAATCATACTTTAGGCAACATCAATAGTAGCTTCATTAAAGCGGACCTCTCACCAAAATGTTTACTTTATGTAAAAGGGTAGACAAGGACAGAATGGGAGTGCAGAGCCTCCTGGGGAACCCATATCATGCATCCCAGTGGGCTTCTGGCTGATCCTTCTGCGCATGCCCGCGATCAAGCATTTTTCCTGTAAAAAAGGCTAATCTCACGCATGCACAGTGAGAGATTGGGTGACGTAGCCAGAAGAAGAAAGAAGACGGATGAAGATGGCAGTGCCCGGTGCTTCCCCCACGCCAAGACGATTACAGGACGGTGCAAGACTCGAAGAAATGAGGACAGGGCCCAAGGAAATGCGGGGCTCTGTGGAAGTAATGGTGCATATCCTTTTTTATTTTTGGTTTAGTTCCACTTTAATACAGATTAAACAGCAAACAGTATGTGCTGAGAGTACGCAATGATATTAAATAGTAATCAAGTTTGAGGCATACACTTATATACCTTATGTATAAGATACAGATTAAGTCTGAACATAATGTAAAGAGAGCTGAAAACAGGTGTGATTTACTTCTTTCTTACAGTGGTGAGTATTTCAATATTGCAGACCAGGAAGAGCCCTGAAACGCAAGGGAGTGACAGCACCGGCCCCCTTCCTCTTCCTCTGCAATTAAATCGAACAACTAAGTATTAAAAATCTATCAACATTGTGTGTTTTTTTTGGTTTGTTTTTTAAATGAAGACTTGTGGTTTATGTGCCTTTGAACCTTTTTTATTAGTGATTTGCTTTTGTTTATTTGCACTACCCTGCATTGATCTTACACCACACCAGTCATCAAACACAAATTGTCAAAGTCAATGAATAGGAAAACTGCACCTTTTATCCAAAGCCTTAGTAGAACCCAAAGGATCACAAATCCCCAAAATCAGATATATTAAGGAAAGTTGACCTATTAGCTGCACCTCCCAGTGCCATTGGCTTTCCATTTCTTTGCTACCAATCTAGTTTTCTACTGGCCTGGCCTGTAATAATGTGACTTGCTGCCAATGTTAATAATTAAGAGTTTAGTAGTTAGTTGAATAGGGAATATGAATATTATGCTGCGTCTCTTTTTATCAAAATTATACACTATAAATCCTCTTTGGGGACTTTTTTGGTACCTGGAAGTAATATTCTTCAATCCACCAATTTTAAAATTACAATAATAATTAAATGTAAACATTCTTGATATTAAAAAGTTGTGAATATTTTCACAAATGGATTTTCACAATTTGTGAACATAAAGTAAGTGTGGGCATTTTCAGGGGTTAACATTAAAATGTTGAATGCAGATGTGACATGGATGAATAATTATATTTTTGCTTTGTATTTTGTTTTACATTATTGTGTTTTTTCAGTTGATATAATTGTTGATAATCTCAAAGTCCCTCAGAGGAAGCCGCATGGCGAATTGTATCAAGGACAAGTCACATTAAAATTTCAAGAGAAGTTTAAATTTCAGTGTAACAAGTCTATTGTATCATTGATTTCGATGTATCAATTGTGAAAGTGATGTTTTATCCAAATTATACACTATAAATCCTTTTTGGGGACTTTTTTGATACCTGAAAGTAATATTCTTCAAACCACCAATTTAAAAATTACAATATTTAATAAATGTAAACATTCTTGATTTTTATATTAAAACATATTTATTATATTAAAAACATAACTTTCCCAATTGATACATCATAATCAATGATACAATAGACTCGTTACAATAAATTTTTCTTAATTTATGAATTTCTACTAAAATTTTATTGTGTCCTGTCCTTGATGCGTTTCGCTATGTGGAATTCCTCAGAAGGATTTTGAGATTATAAAACTAAAAAACACAAAAATGTAGAACAAAAAACAAAAAAATATATAATTATTCATCCATGACATATCTGCATTCAGCATTTTAATGTTAGCTCTTCAAAATGCCCACACTTACATGTGTACAAATCATGTACATAAATTGTGAAAATCCAAAAAGTAAGTCAGAAAGGATTGCAATGCTTCAATAAGAGAGCTGAAATCTTCATCCAACCCTGAACTACAATAAATATAAAAATAAATATTGCTCAGCTGTACAGAATCTGCTTTCTATATTCTATGTGAACTCTGTAGCTTGTGGTTATATTCTGCTTCAAGATTCTACCCCTGATCAACCAGAGAGACAGGAAAGGGTTTTACCCATCAACTTGCAGCATTATAAGCATTCAGCCCACACACATGGCTTCGGCTCTTTGGATTCTTCTTAAATATGTAAAATTAAATTGATTTTTATAAATTTTAGATAAATAAATGTAAAGGGAAGCCAAGCAACATTCTGAACCTGTCCTGCCAATGTGCCATGTGTAGTGCATGGATTTCACTTGTAGGTGTGAACGATCAGATCCACCCCGAGGCTTCCAGAACATTGCATGGTGCTGTCGCTGATCCTAGCTCACAGTCATAGAGTGAAATTATAAGTCATCCATGGTCAGGAGTCTGCTGGACATGAATAAATAACTGTCTTTATTTTTAGCTAAAGCAAAGGCAACATAGGTTGCAAAAATAACTACCTATATCAAATTGCCAGTCTTAAAAAAATTCCACTGTAAGTTCAGATTGAGGAAACCCGTTTATGGGAAAAAAAAAGTGCAGTATTTGGGAATCGAATTGGGTTTGAATCCTGGGAATGCCACGGCACTATCTGCATGGAGTTTGCAGGTTCTCCCCATGTCTGCATGGGTTTCCTCCAAGTACTCCGGTTTCCTCCCACATCCTAAAAACATGCAATTAGGTTAATTGGCTTCCCCAAAAAAATAGACTTTAGACTGTAGTAATGACTATGGTAAGGACATTGAAATGGGAGCTCCTTTGAGGGACAGCTAGTGACATGACTATGGACTTTGTACAGCACTGCGTAATATGTTGGGACTATATAAATACTTTGTAATAGTAATATATGTTTCTAAGACAAAGTGCAACACGCAATATTTCTTTGTGGATTTACCGCTACAGCATTTCACCGCAGTCAGGTCTAGGTTGGGTCTGAGTGCCATTTAAGACTTGAAGTTGACATTTTGGTGCAGACTGAACTGAGCTCCCAACCACTTTGTGCACATGTTTGTATGTGGATGTGTTGGTGCTGGATCTTGGAATGGCTCCTGGAAGCGATAGGTCAATTCTGGCCAGGCAGTAGCTCATCCTTCTCTGGAAGTTTTCCACTCCAACATGCACAGAAAACTTCTATTGTGTGACTGGGGAAGGCAAACTGCATTGCGGCAACCAGATTCGCAGGAGGCTGCAGCTACAATGCAAATCCGCCAGAAACTACCAAGCAACTTGACACTTTTGGAACCCATGGTGCGATCTGCTGCAACTGCAAAAAAATGGCTCCCAACCTCTGTCATTGACCTAACTGGTAGAGGTGGGGACTGCAGCGAAATTGTGGGGCTCACTGCAGGTGGAAATTGGCCCTAAGTGTTCTAAATATAAATTGTATACAAATCCTTTTCCCTGTCAAATTAGTATCATATGCCACATCCCCCATTTTAGACAAATTAAACAGATGCAGGTAAGTAACTCTGGGACGTTAAAGGCATTCGATCAACTTAAATATACGTACAGTACTTCATAGACATAAATATAAAACATACATTTATTCACAACTTCGTTAAAAATTTATAAAATAATCAAATTGTGAATCAAAAAAATAAATCTTTACATTTCCATAATTGGTCTAGTGTGTGTTAGTAGGCACTGAGCGTTCAACGCGCTTCACGGAGCAAAGTCTGTTTCATCAGGAACAAAAAGGCCTATAATCACAAAATAATTTTTAATTTCACGTAATTACAGTTCTTATCATCTGCCAGATATATATAAGTTTTTAATGAAGTTGTGAATAAATTAATGTTTTATATTTATGTCTATGAAGTATGTAAATTTAGGTTGATCGAATGCCTTTAAAGTTACAAAGTTACATACCTAACCCTGTTTAATTTGGCCCTAAGTGTTTGTCAAATGCTCCAGGTGAGACCTAAAACTACAAAATATGTGAAATAGGGGCTCCTGGGATTGGCTAATTGCGCAGTTTTTGACCACAAATCTGAAAGGGGCCTAAGTCATTTTTTGCACCCCTTGGTTCATTCATGCAGCTAACACATGACATAACCTAATACCCGGTGCTAGAGATCCTGTGGAAGCCAGAACTCACAAAACTTCAATTTCCCCAGACAGCCTCTATCATTTATATATTAATCATTTCAGCAGCCGGGTAGGCTGAATCTTTATTTACACATATTTATTTATATTTACAGATGTGGATATACATTTCCATTTGTAGCTGAATCTGTAATGTATAGTATATTCCCTTATAAATCCCAATGATTAGCATATACAGGTAACACAGAGAACAATAATGGTGTAATGGGGTGATCGGGAAAGTGATTACTGATTTATATGGAATAATAAAAATCGCTAAAATGAATTAGCAGTGAGAAGATTCTGTGTAAGGATCGGCCAATCTGTGCTCCAACCCTCGCCAATATATCAATGTGCATGGCCAAATACCGTGGGGATCCCAGGTATTCCACAATGACAGTAAACTTGTTCCTTCTGCACATGCCTGAGATCATCGAACATGCGTCATTTCTTTCTAAGAATGATTCAGATCTTTACTTTTTTTTTTTTACTTTTCAGGAAGACACATCACACAATCTTGCGCCTGTACAGTGTGAGATCTTTATCACTTTCATCAGTGAACCAGGGTGATCCAGCAAACCTGGAATGGATCTGGTCCAAGATTGATAACATTTGCTAACGAATAGCAAATTTATTTTATCATAAATCCATTCCAGGTTTGCTGGATTACTCAGGTTCACTGATGAAAGTGTATTCTCTCCAGCCTTGGAGAGCTTTAATAAATCAGACCCTAAGGGCCTATTGTTCATGTATTAAAACAGTTTAGAATACTATGGGGTAGATTTATGAACAATTTTCATAATGAATTGTTCATCAAAATTGATTGTTCTATCATTCTGTGCAAATTGGGATGGGTGAATGTTCTTTAATGTACATTGGATGAATAATACATTTGGTTTAATAGCAGGTGTGATTCTCAATTCGTCCACAGGGTGGTAATGTGTTCATGTACATTCACCTAATTGTGTTACAATGGCCCTGATTTATTAAAGCTCTCCAAGGCTGGGGAGGATACACTTTCATCAGTGAAGCTGGGTGATCCAGCAATCCTGGAATGGATTGAAACATTTGCTAACAAATAGCTAATGACTTTTAGGAAATCCATTCCAAGTTTGCTGGATTGCCCAGCTTCACTGATGAAAGTGTATTCTCTCAGCCTTAGAGAGCTTTAATAAATCAGGGCCAATGTATACACCGTGTGTCTCATTGGGATTACCAGCTGCTACAATTGTATTTATTGTCATTAGTCAAGTATATTGGCTGCCAATCCTAATAACAGTAGATGAATTTACAACAAAACCAGCTATTAAACCAATGTATTTATACATTCTATGGTTAAATATAGAGAACTAATTAGAATACCAAGCTGTATATTATAGAACAAGAACAGCAATGACATTTTATATAAATCCCTCAGTGACAGGACCTCTTTCATATCTTCAAAGTATAATAAAGTTCCTTTGCCCAGCTCTAGTTCACAATAAATCACTATGCATATTGTTAATATATCAATAATGATAATTCTGCGTAATAATGTACTAGTAAACTAGTTGTTACATATTACAATGCAAAAAAAACAAATAGTGGACTCAATAAGAATTGCAACAAAAAACTAAAACAGCAGTGAATGCCCATTGTCTGTTATTATCTTTATTAAAGGAAGAGGAAGAACGTCACTCATTGACAACTACACAGCAACAAACAACTGGTGACACACAGCATGTAAAGAGCCGTCAATGTCATATTCTACACATTGGGCTCCATTTACAAAGCAGGGAATCTGACATTCCCTCAAACATTCCCACGTGGGAATCTTCCAGGTTTATGTATTTAAATGGCAGTAGCTGATTCCCACTAGGGAATGTTTGAAGGAATGCCAGGTTCCCTGTTGTATAGAGCCCATAGAGCAGGGGTGTCAAACTCTGGCCCGGGGGCCAAATCTGGACCCCAACATCCTTTTTTTTGGCCCTCAAAGGAATCCTAAATATGAAATGCAGCTGGCCCACTGCTGCATTGAAATAGCGCCGCTACTACAATTCCCAGCATCACTCGCATCTATAGACCAGGGGATTCTCTGCCTATGTGTGGCCCCGCATTGGACTGTTTTATAGACACAAATAATGCCGGGAATTTTAGTAGCGCTGCTATATCAATAAAGAGGGAGTTTCAGCGGCGGGCCACTCATAAGATTAGCTCCGGATTGGCCGCGTCTGGCATTTCCAGCACTTCCTTCAGCTGTACTTTTCCTTGCTACTCCAAGGCATAGACTTGAATGGTTGGATTTTCCTAGCAGAATTTTGTTATTAATGGGTAAGGGGGAAGAATAGTACCAAACAGGGGGTAGTAAGGGAACATTGGTGCCCAATGGGGCAAAGGGGGAACAAAAGCACCGATTAAGGAGAGGAGGAGAACAATGGGCCCAATATTATTATTATTATTATCAATAAACAGGATTTATATAGCGCCAACATTTTACGCAGCGCTGTACATTAAATAGGGATTGCAAACGATAGACTAATACAGACAGTGATACAGGAGGAGAGGACCCTGCCCCGAAGAGCTTACAATCTAGTAGGTGGGGGAATTTCACACAATTTCAATAGGATGGCAGATATGTAGTTGGGGTTTCAAATGACAGAAGAAAACGGGTAGGCAAGTTTGAAAAACTGGGTTTTGAGCGCTCTTTTAAATGAGCAGAAAGTAGAAGCAAGCCGAATAGGACGAGGAAGATTATTCCAGAGAGTTGGGGCAGCTCTAGAGAAGTCTTGTATCCGTGCGTGTGATGAGGTTATGAGTGAGGAAGTCAGTAGTAGGTCATTGGAGGAGTGGAGAGAGCGTCAGAGGGAGTACTTTTTAACCAAGTCAGAAATGTAAGTGGGACAATAACTGTGTAGGGATTTGAAGGCAAAGCACAGGACCTTAAATTTGATTCTAAGGTGAAATGGAAGCCAATGGAGAGAACTACAAAGAGATGCAGCGGAGGAGGAGCGGAGGGAAGGATGGATGAGTCTGGCTGCAGCATTCATGATAGATTGTAGAGGAGAGAGTCGAGTTAGTGGAATACCAGAGAGAAGGAGGTTACAGTAGTCCAGACAAGAGATGATAGGAGCATGTACAAGGAGTTTGGTGGTCTCAGGGGACAGGTAGGGGTGGATTTTGGAGATATTGCGTAGGTGAAAGTGACAGGACCTGGAAATGTTCTGAGTATGGGGGGTAAATGAGCGAGCAGAGTCAAAGGTGACACCAAGACAACGTGCCTGAGGGGAGGGCCGAATAACAGTGTTGTTAACAGTTAGATATATGTCAGGGGGAGATTTGGAATTTGAGGGGGGGATGATGATGAGTTCTGTTTTATGCAGGTTGAGTTTCAGGAATCGGTCAGACATCCATGACGAGATGGCTGACAGGCAGCATGAGACCTTATCCAGGACTGAGGGAGACAGGTCAGGGGTGGACAGATAAATTTGAGTGTCATCAGCATACAGATGGTACTGGATATGGATATGAGACTACCGAGAGAGGAGGTGGACAGAGGAAAGAGGACGGGTCCAAGGACTGACCCTTGGGGAACACCAACAGGGAGGAGAGTGGGAGAGTTACCATTGAAAGAAACTTGAAAGGAGCGGTCAGACAAATAAGAAGCAAACCAAGAGACAGCAGTGTCACTGATACCAATGGACGGATGATTTGTATTACAAGGGGGAGATAACAGTGTCAGAGGAAAGATCAAGGAGAAGGAGCAGGGAAAAGTTGCCTTGAGACTTAGCTCTGATGAGGTCATTGGCCACTTTAGTAAGGGCTGTTTCAGTGGAATGGGCAGCTCTAAAATCAGACTGGAGGGGTCAAGGAGAGAGTTGGTGCTCAGGTAATCGGTGAGTCTTTTGTAGACAAGGCGTTCAAAAAGTTATTTACTTAATACTGGGTAAAGGGGAAGAGAAGTACCCAACAGGTGGTAGAGAGAGAACATTGGTGCCCAGTGGGGGATAGGGGAAACAATAGCACCCATTAGGGAGAGGAGGAGAACAACAGTGCCCAGAAGTGGGTGTTGCAGCACTATGTTGCCCAGTCAGGGGGGTAAACATTGGTATCGGCTTACTGTGAATTCTGTAGCTGCCACCATTGCTCCCTTCTCTGCCAGGACAAGTATTGTGTGCAGGAGATCACTCTCCCAAAGTTTCTGCACAAAACAAAGCCAAGCACAGGATGCGTTCATCTGATCAACTGAGGGACACAACTTGGATCCACAGAATGCAGGGTTTGTACTGTGAACATGAGAGTGCATGTGGAGATTTATAAATGCCCCCCTCCCCTGCATAGGGTAAAAATCATGTGCCATGTTAGAGTGGACTTGAACTGAAAATGCAAAGATTTGCTATGTTATTGGGAACATGTAGAAATGTTTTCTGCATAGCTCCTAGCTGTGCCTCTGCTGTCCCCCTTTAGGATCTCTGTCCCCTTTCCTTGGTCTGATGTGTAACCCCTATAATATTGCACCATTTGTTCCATCATATTATACTCCAATAAACCTTTCATACCGTCTTTATGTTATTGTATTTGCTATTCCCAAAAACCAAAATAACATAATGGGGAGATAAAGCAATCATGTTGCAAATTTATTCTTTTTTTGATCCCTGTGATCAGCGTTGTGGCTGGGTGTGTCCGTTGAATAAATATTTTGTGGTTAAAGGTGTAAAAGGAGGGGACACTTATTCAGGTGACAGATGTGTAAAAGGGAAATTCTCTGGGTTTGGAGAGATTTTCTGTTAATTTGTATTGTGGTTATAGAACAGTAAAGGAAAAAAGAAAAAAAATACAATTTGGCTTTTAGATACCTTACAGCAGTGTTTTCTGACCTTCTTAACATGGGAGAACCTTTGAAAAAAACTTTTAGGTCTTAGGAACCCTTTGCTATAATTAATATATCCACAGATCACAGTATATTAGTGTGGGGTCAATGAGAAGAATGTCACCCTTACAGATAGCCAAAAAGGTAAATAAAAAGCAAAACCTATTGCTAGAGCCACTGCAAGGTATAGCATTAGGATACTAGAATTAGGCATGATCCACTGCAGTGCAATGCAGAATCAGAACTTTACTCATTGCAGAACCATTCAAGGCTACCACGCATTTAGCAGAACCATGCAAGGTCCACCATTAGGTTAGCAACACCGTGCTTGTGCCACTGCAGAGCCATGCATGATCTGCTGCCAAATTAGCAAAACCAAACGAGATCCATTGTAGAACTCAAACAATACATCCCAAAGCTATTGAAACAAGCACAACTTCTGATGAAGCACTATTTAAGATTTACCAATAGGGGAATAAAACCAAGAATGAGCCTCTACAGAACCATAAAAGGTCTTTTAACAAGTTAACAGAACCAGATAAGATCAACTGTAGAAGAAAAAAATACAAATAAACCCCCAAATTATAAAACATAAACAACCACAATCTACTGCAGAACTATTTAAGATCTACAAACAAGTTAGAAAATTGGATCGTGATCGATTGCAGAATTGTGCAAGGTCCACTATCAAGTCAACAGAACCAAACATGATCCACTGCAAACCTATGCAACATGCAAGGCCAAGCCAAGGCTCCTATGTTCTTTATGTGCAGCAATCTTCAAGATGAAATACTTGGCTTCCTATCTGCTCTGTAACCAACAACCACAGTAGACAGGGCGTACATCTCGTTTGCATCATTTGTATTTCTCAATTTGTGTGTTTTCTAGACCAGCTCAACAACAAGTATGGTAATGAAAAAAATGTTATAAGAAAATAATTTTAGACGTGTATTATCATCCACACACATCGTTGTATTTCGATGAACCAAGACTTGTGTTGGAACATTTCCTGTACTTATAGTGAAACTTTCTGTGCACATAGACGGTTTTATCTTAGCTGCTGAAATTAGGAAACATTAAATCGGTCTTTCAGGTGTGAAGAGTCTAGGTGAGAAATTTTTAGTGCAGGAGACACAGGGTTTACAGAGAACTTGTGGCCAAATTACGTGAAAGCTTTATTGTTTACTTCGCACTTTCAGGTGCCTTGCTTGTGGTGTTCGAGCTTCTCCAAGATCACAGGAAACTATAAAGCTCTAATAATGCAATATTACTGTTACCAGCTCTAAATAGCCCAATCATGTGAAGATAATCATTAAATTGGCCAATAAGAAGACATAGTAGAGTGCAGGTCAATGTGTTACTATTGGAGATGGCCATGGTGTTCTGTGAGAAGAATCTTCGGGGATAATAGACGAGATTCTGGCATGTGCGCCATTCTCAATGTACGTTGTCTAAATGACTGTCCTGGCAGATCCATGGACAATGAACAATCGTAATGCAAGTAAAGGGGAGAGAGCACTGCAGGGTGCCGCTCCGTGATTCTCTCCCCTCCCCTTTCCATAGAGCAGAACAGTGCTGAATGTACAGAGTTCGTTCATGCAGCATTCTTTTTTTGTTGGAAAGTATCGTGAAAGATCCTTATCCTTAAACAACAATTATTGCATGTGTGTACTTAGCCTTATTTTCCAATCCAGGATATTCTAATGGTCAGATAGGAGGTTCACAGTGAGGGCAGCTGCTTTTGCAATATTGTAATGAACATAATTATAGGGATAGTTGTTCCACAATACTTGAAATCATAGCATACCAATCTCTAGATAAGCACTTGGTTCAACTGACAAAATCATCTCATTAATATAGTTATCAGTTAAATGCTCAAAGTAACAGATGCTCAGCTCCAAGATAGGGAATTTCCCCACTAATAATCCCTAATCCCACACCATTAAAAAAATGTACATTTTCACAGGTGTTCTTGGTCTATTGGTGCCATTATAGACCCTCTTCGCCCTTTAGTTGCCTCCAGTGATGTGGAGATTCGATATGCTGCAAAGATCAGTGCCATGTGATGCCCTTGCCATCACTTTCCTATAAATCCAGGGTAGGAGAGTGGAGCCATGGCACCTTGGGTTTACAGGAAGTGTATTAAATAAAGCAGTAAATCTGCTGGGGTCAGTGCCAAAGATTGGGTGAGTATAGCAGTCAAAGCTTGTTTTGTATTTTGAACTTATGTTGGGGGCTAGAATTGAGTTTGTTATTGTTTATTATTTTTAAGTTATTTTAACAAAAGGGGGGCTTTAAATAGAAAGAAAACCTAGCTAGTGACATTCAAAAACAATGGGGATTTTAATGTGAAATGCATCTGCTAAATGCTAGAGACAATATTTCCAACAACCACTGTATATACTCGAGTATAAACCATGATATAATTATAGCATTGTAAAAGTGTTAAATCTACCCTCTTGCCTTCACTTCAGTCTTGTTCAGCCTTATTATACTGACTTGTCTTACTCTGATTTAACTACACACTTTGGGCTTCTCACAAAGTATATTAGAGCAGCAGTCGCCAACCTTTTTGGTCCTGCGGGTCACTAAAATTACCAGCTCCTGACCGCTCATGCGTGGGGAGCTGGTTGTCAATTGGACGTCATAACGCCATAACCCTGCCCCCTCTGCCATCGCAGATCTGAGCCTGCGATGAGAGAGTGGTCGGGTTGTGTCCTTAAACACAGCCTGCCCACTTCCCTGAGCCAGGGATTTGCACGGGGGACGTGGTCCACGCCTCTGTCCGGTGCATCCCCCCGGCGGGGTCCTTCTCAAGACTCCACTCGGGGGTGCACCGGCCAGAGACGCGGACCAGCAAAACCTTATCAGACCACCGGCTGGCGACCGCTGTACTAGAAGCTTTGGCAGCTCAGATAGTACCGATAATATTTCCTGACTGGAAGATATACAGCATCTGCTAACCCTTTCCACCCAAGCTTGTCTGCCCCTAGTGCACCCCTTTAATGTATTGGATTTCAGTTTATGGAGGCTCAGCATTACATAAAGCCATGGGTTTTCAGGAACTTATTGTGAGGGATTAGCTTCAAATGTACACCCCTGCAGAGGGGCATTTCAGACTTCAATTTCAAGGCACTCTGCCTGACCTATTTATACCATTTACATCAACTGAACAAAAAGATCCTACATTTACCTTGGATGGGATCAGCAGCATCATAGTGCTTCAGAACATTGGGCCTGATTTAATAAAGTTCTCCTAGGATGGAGTGAATAAACTTTCATCAGTGAAGCTGGGTAATCCAGCAAACCTGGTATGAATCTCCTAAAAGTCATTAGCTATTTGTTAGCAAATGTTTTCAATCCTGGACCAGATCCATTCCAGGTTTGCTGGATCACCCAGCTTCACTGATGAAAGTGTATCCTCTCCAGCCTTGGAAAGCTTTATTAAATCAGGAACATAAACACAAAATTTAGCCTCCTGGCTTTCTCTCTGACACTCTTCAGAACTGTTGGTGTCCTGAACATAAACTTTGGGAGACCTCCTGGGCTCTCCCAGCACTCAGGCTACACAGCCTGTCCACCTGAGCCACCTGGCCCCAGGCTGCAACTCCCCAGCGCATGGCCCACCTATTCCTTCTGAGACTCTCCGGGCCTGGATCCCAAATAAAGAACCACAAAGCTGCAGCAATACAATTATTTGTGGCCCTATACAGCCCCTTTAATCCTTTTTTCAAGCATAAGTGAAGTAGATGATGCCAAAATTCATTCGAAGTTAGCATCACATATTTCATTGTACTACACTGTGTACAGCACCATGTTGGCCCCTTCCATCTGCAATTCATTGAATAATGATGATGTCTCTTGTTCTGAAATTAGCAATGCAAAGAAAGAGATAAAAGACAAAGCTAGAAAAGTGGAACCAGGAATGCAAATATTAACAGATTATGCTTCAACTTTAAAATCTCACAGCGCTTACAGCATGGATCCTCTTTTAATACCTAATAATAATGAGTTGTGAACATCTGAACAAAAGGCAGCTTAAAGCACATTGGTAGTCATACAAATTTCAGTTCAATACAACCTCTGAGAAGCAGAAGTACGCATGGGGAAGTGAACACTTTTTATTCAGCATTCAGACAATTGAATGATAGAACCACAACATTACCAGCACAATAATGACCGGGATCTTAGAGGGACACTTGGTTTAAACCATTTACTTTTACAGCTTTCTTTTTAGTAATAGCTATTTAGTAATAGCTATCTTGAATATTACTAATATTAATATTATTATATTTAAACAGTATTTATATAGCGCCAACATATTAAGCAGCGCTGTACAATAAGTAAGGTTTGCAAATGACAGACAGCTACAGACAGGAGGAGAGGACCCTGCCCCGAAGAGCTTACAATCTAGGAGGTGGAGAGAGTAACGAATATTAGTGTTGATTACAAATTTATGAGGATTATATGAGCAACAGAGATGTTCTAATATAAACAAGTGTGCTGGTTATATTTTTGCATACGGACTTAATACTTTCAACCATAAATATTTATTGTTTTTATGATTTTTATCTCTTCTTTAGCCACCATGCATGGCACAGGCTTGAATCTTCTCCTACAATCCCAAGAATATACGGCTGCATCTGGGAGTTCCTTGCGAATAATCCCACTTTGATGTATTATTGGAGCAGTTTGGAAGAAGAGTGACATTTTTTAATTGTTTTTTGTATTGTGATCTTGTCAGAAAAGATTGTAAGTATTGATAAATAATGATTTTGAATACATGGGATTTTTTTTGTTATACTTACCCTCATATATATTTATTTACATTATAAATATATATTTATATTCCTTTTTATAAGGTGATATTCACCCTTATCCTTTCGGGAAAGCATTGTGAACTAGGAGATGTTAATTCAAACATACTTAATATTTGACTCAAATAGAACAATTAAAGATCTTCTTTTCTTGGGGGAAAGCTATTATTATTATCACATATATTGGCAATGTTTTGCATTGTTTTATGTATTTTATTGTTAATTAGGATTGTGTTGTAATTGGTTTTAACCAAGTTTCTCTCTAAGATCCTTGTCTCTTAGGTAATTTTTTGCTGTTGATGTGGATTTATATTAAGCCCACCAAGGGCTGTGGGATCAGGACCTAATTATTCCAACCATCCAAATAGGAACATAAATTTATAAAGTTTCAATTGAATTATAGAAAATAAAATATTGAAATACAGGAAAAACAATGCAAGCATGTCTGCAGCCCCTGTGGTATATTACATAATTGTGTCATCCAAATAATAAAGGAAAGTCGGCCCCTGCAGAACGCAATGTTTGATTGCATTGGATCTATAGGGTGTATACACTCACGATGACCTATATGTGTGAATCTTCCAAATGTGAAAGTAGAAAGAACATTTTTGTTGTGCTGAATCCACTTTTTTATAAGAGCCAGCTAGAAAACATCTGCTAACTGATCTGGCTGCAGTACAATCTGGTTGATGAGATACACTTGGCATGTGATCATTGCTTTGCATTGTTATACAGAATAAGCCTGGGACTGTTAAACCTCAGCAAGAAAATTAGTCATAAATCAAACTGCCTATGATTTTGTTAGTAAGAGCACCACTCAGGCAGGAAGTTCAGTTTCTTTGGTAAATTGTCATTTCCTTTCCCCAGTTTTGCAGACCTTATTAATCTCAACTTGAGTTCTCATGTAAAGAAGTACAGCTACGTAATTCCTAATGGTCATATAATACAGAACATACAATAGAACGCAGTGCTCTCTTGTTTCAATGAAGCAATATCATATCATTATTTCATCTAACCTCTGCAAGTAATTCACATCCTGTTTTGTTCTGTATTTATGGCTATGTATAGACTAGCAGTTGATAACTGCACCGTTTACTGTTCATTGGCCACCACTTGGTGCCTGGGAACGGTTATAAGCAGTGAACACTTGTGTATGTGGTTGCAAAGAATGATTTTTTTTTAACTTGTATTATAGTTGTTTTTTATTCATTGAAGGAGCCTTAGGCTGGCACACACGTGCAATGTCTGTTCATGAAAGATCCTTTCCAACGACTAACGACTGCACGATGCATGAACTGTACATACAGCACCACTCTGCTCTATGGAGAGGGAAGAAGAGGGAACGACGGAGCGGCACCCCACTGCACTCTCTCCCCCTTCATTTCCATTTTGATCATTTTTTGTCCATCGTCCATGGATCCACCAGGACGGTTGTTTGGACGATGGACGTCGAGCGCTGTACACAAGCCAAACTCTCATTACATAGTGTCTGGGGAAAAAAAGCACAGCAATGCAAATGCAAGGACAAAACTGGGCATAACTAGCACAGAAAAATATAATACTTACCTTTGCAGGTGGAAAGCCATCGATCCCCCCGCGTTCCTAGTGGAGTTGGTCCTGCGCCGTCCTGTCTTCCTTCTTCGTCCTGATGTAGACTGGACAAGGCGAGCAGTCAGCTTCTTCAGTCTGCTTAATGGTTCTTCTTCCTACGTCAGCCGATTTCGCAGTGTGCAAGGCTGGGTGATGCGCATCCAGAAATTGCAATGCGTGAGATTACCATTTTTTTGCAATAGACAAACGTCCCTTCTGCACAAGATCAGGCATGCACAGCCTAAAGCCTCCTTTAACTTAAATTGTTAAAAAACACATCTTTCAACTTATAAAAAAAGAGCTCTTTACCTTTTCATATAAAATAAAAAAATATAATGATTGGTCCACTTTAAAAAAAAAAAAAGGTTATATTACAAACCCATTGATTTCAATGACAAATATATTTTGGGGTGGTAAAAAAAATGGTTTATCGCTTCAAAATATTGACAGTCCAAGCATACCTGAAAGATTGGGTGGCAAAAAGATGACAGGGGTGGGGTAGAAGACAGGGCAGATAGAAGGATATGGCCTGGTGATGATTGTGGTCCATTATCCCAAAAGTAAGGAATTTTGTTGCTGGCACTTGGATTGCATATTCAGAATATGGAAGCATATAAGGGTAAAGGGAATCAGCACAGAAGAGAATTCTCTACAAGTGAGGCAGCCCCTATTTATTGTACAGTGCTGCGTAATATGTTGGCGCTATATAAATCCTGTTTAATGATAAAAACTAGGAACAAAGTTCAGCTTTAAGTATTGCCTTAAAGGACACTTTCAGCCTGCTATGGTAAGGCCAACTCAACTTTCAATTTAATTCTGATAAACACTTTCCAAGTATGTTAATACCCAAGGTGTCCTTGCAGTTTCTTCCTTTAAAATTAACCTCAGCTGAGCAGTTGGGATAATGATAAAGAAAAAAGGTGATAAATGTTTGGTTCTTCCACAGTGTTCTTCCTCTTCTCGCTCCACATGGAGAAGGTTTTGTGCTGGAGGTTTCCCTTCTGCTCTTCTGCTAGAATCCCCTTCCAGAGGAAACTGTGCATGAAAATGTTTTTTTCTCAATAGAGCATCTTGAATTTGGATTATTCTGAACCTAAGAAAACCCAGTAGAAGCTGCGGGTGGACTGGGAAGAAAGAATTTCCACTTACTAAGAAATAGTTAACAAGGATATAGTGTATGTCTCGGCTGAAACAAAAGACCAGTAGCAGATATAAAGCTACACCAAAAACCAAGGTTTGGAAATTAAGATTCACCCAGCTGTGTGTGGGTACGTTTTGGGTATCCTGTGCCCCAACTTTTTTCCTCAACATTAAACGTACTGGAAACCAACTTATTCAGCCCATTACGTGCCATGAGAGGATGAACCAATGGCTTTTAGAAAATAAGTAGATTGAGGTATTTAGATGGACGTTCCTGCTAGATTACTTTTGGGTTTATTCCACATCTCCCAGGGAGGAGCTTCAGAAGGTCCATAAAGACCTATTGTTTTGAGTGTGTAACCAATGCCAGCCTTTTAAAATTGGAAACCCCACATAACCCTGACTAAGAACCTCAAACACTGGCTGAATCCGAGCATCAGGTGATGCAGGACCATTTATTCTTAATGGCACCTGATGTACCTTCAGAATACATTAGGATGCAGTGCACCCCCAAAATTAGTACAGCTCCCGTCTTTGGACTGCTGTGGAGCAATGGCCAGCCCGCACAAATGAAATGATTGTCCAAAAACATAATTTACGTGTAGGCACGCATGTACGCTGAAACAGAGCATGTGTAAATAGCACCCCATGGAAAAATAATAACCAATGACAAGGGTGCACAAAGAGTTCACATTGCATTTCTACTAAATTATATAAAAGTAATAAAAAGTTAAGAAGCTTGAAAACAGGACATGGACATTTCTTAAAACACAACACAATGCAATGTATGACAAACACAATAAAAAACAAAATTCCCACACCATGTTCCTATTCTTCAAAAGCATGTCACAAAACCTAAAACCCTTGTAAATAAAGCATTACATAAATAAGTACAAATGTTTCTAGCGGTTCCCCTCCTGCAAAAAAATAAATACAAATTCTTACAAACGGCTATTCAAGAATATTTAAAATCACCACATTGAAGACAAAGAAATAAGAATATGGCACCGACATCAAAACAGTAGGAAGGATTTAGTGTTGTGAAGGTCAGCATAGGAATCCAATGTGCACTGCGGAGACACTCCCAGAAGTATCTGTTTACCAAGAGACTTTTGGAGGACAGCAATGGAGCAGCAATCAGTGGTTGGGTGGCAGATCCAGCAATTTTTTATTTCTTCCTTAGAGGTACACGCTTTCAGTTATGTGACAGGGTCACTTTATTAATATTTCTTATAATAGTTCAAATAAAAAATATCATATACAGTGCTGCAATGTGTTCCTCTTCAATCTATAAACATAGAACTGGAAGGTTAGCTGGCTTCAGTCTAAACTTAGAATGGCTTTTTTGGGGGGATTGCTGTCACCAGATATATGGACATTACATTGTAAGCCATACATTAAATAGATAATAATATTATGTTCACAGAATACTAGAACCTATTTGGTGGTCATATCTTAAAAAGGAAAATGCAAAGATGGTCAGGACGAGCCAAGGTTAGGGTTATCTAGAACAGCGGTCCCCAACTTTTTGGTGCTCACAGACAACTAAATGCACTGACTCCGGACCACGCATGGGCAGGGAGCTGTGTGTCACTTAAAGGGGTAGGAACTAGCCCCATAGTGACATCATGATGCCAGAACTCGCCATTCTCCCATAGCAGATCTGAGCCTGCGATGGGAGAGTGGTTGGGTTGTGTCCAGAGACACAACTTGCCCCCTGCCCTGTGCCTACAATCCATACAGAAGACATGGTCTGTGGCTCTGGCCGGTGCACCCCCCAAGCTGAATCCTTCTTCTGACCCCGCTGAGGGGTGCACCGGTCAGAGCCACGGCCCTCTAGTGGGCTGCGGACCATGGGTTGGGGACCACTGATCTAGAACAAGGCGGGGAAAAACGTAAACCAACCAGATGGATAAAATATCAGGGAATAACCAGAAGGGATTGTTCATTATCATCTATATTCAGTCTATGCATGAGTATGTGTAAGAAGTATGTAACAACACCATAACCTGGAGTATGGGGACCTTAAATAGAACCTGTGCTTGACCATGAAGAAACCAGAAGAGAAAGGATCGAAGAAGAGAGGAAAGATGAGCAGACAATGAGCCAACCATCAAAGTATATACTAAGTGTATTGGTCTCCTAATCTTTCTTTGCACAAATTAACGGTAGCCACCCCTTAAATATCAGTACTTAAATATCGGTATTTACGTAACCAAGCATCAAAGTATCCAAAGAGCAGGAATTAGAGTTGTACAAAGACCATGAGACTTCCCTCCTTCAGAAACACAGAAACATTAAAATGCACCATAGAATCAAATCATATCCTACAATGGGCAAGCAGACTGGAGTGAAAGTGCTGGTTGTCCAATCATTGGGTATGCTGAGGACACAACTAAAGCACAGCTGTACACATCAGGGTACAGCACACAGAAAGGCCCATAGAAAAATGTCAACAATGGCAATTATAATGAAGCAACTGGCCATTAAAGTCCTAACTTGCTTCCGATTAGTTTATGGTGACCAAACCGTGGACATGGGTGACGAGATTACTGACCAGTCATCAGGTGAGTTTTTCACAAAATACACTTTCTCCAATTGCTCCAAATCAGACAGTATATTAGGAAACACAGAGATTATGTGTATAGTGCATACCACCCAGTATTTGGAGATAGGGAGGGGAGGTAGATCTTCGTGTCCCCCCCAAAAAGCTGAACACACAACAACGATTGTTTTTTAATAGAGTTATATATTGTATATCCATCCATAAATAGGGATAACTGAGCAAGGAAGGGGGAGAGTTGAGACCAATCACACTTCAGATTACCGGTAAAATGGGAATTTTGGTTGTGTTACTGCATTATGCACAAAAGCATCATTACTCTTACAAGAAATTATTTTCTTCGTAATAAAACTATGCCTTCCTACATCATAAAAAAAGTTTTTTTTACCTTTACGTCCAAAGTCTGGTCTCAGGGGGAAATCCCATTTTCCTGGCAGTTTCAGAGACATGATGATGAAGCTGGGGCGTTTGAGCATTCGGTCTTCAGGCCCAAAGTAAATCTACCATGTTACCACAACATCAGCATGCTAATTCACCAGCAGGCTTCCTCTTTCCGCTGCTCAGCTCAGCAGGTAACCGTACGATTCAATGAACCAACCTTAGGCATTGACTCAAGAAAGTTTTAGGTTCTTGGGTACTTTCTTGCCACAGCCCAAGTTTTCAACCTCACACCGAGTCCGGATCAGGATTTAGTAAATCTAAAAAAAATCTAAAAAACTGCTCAGAAAAGAGAAAAAAACTCGACTTCCCAGTCAGTCAGCTTCATTGTACGCATTTGAGGAAGTTGTGGGCATTTCATAAGCACATTTAGAAAAAAAAATGCATTGAGAGGAGCAGAGGCTGTGTAATTGTGCCTGGCATTTGTACGTAATGAAAGTAAAGGATATACGATTTCCAAGCAATAAAAATCCCTTTCAAACGTCATAGAGGATGTATGTTTTATAATGTGTGCATTCAATACAATGAAATGTTGGTTTATTTATAGCAGAATGAAAGTGATGATATTTGATCAAGCAGAAGTGTAGGCAGATATCAAATAACCTTGTAGAACCCACTTATTCATATAAGGAAAAAAAAAACAAAATTGTATTTTTAAAAAGAGGAAAAAATCTTTACTGGATCAATATGAGGAAATAGGATTTTTATTCCTCATTTTATAATAGGAGGTGGAACCAGGCCAACCCTCCATTAAATCCTGACATGCAGTGTTTTTCCTTTGTATATATTTTTTTTGTTTATTGCATTTTGGAAATTCCCCAGTTTTACATGTCCATCCTTCCTTGTAAGTCATAGCCCTCTCCTGTTCTGGGAATGTCTAATTGAGGGTTTCTCAAGCTTTTTAACATGGGAGAATCCATTAAATAACGTTCAGGTCTTCAGGGAACTTCTTCTATTGGGAAGAATGTCACCCTTACGGATAGCCAAACAAGATCACTGGTATCAGTTAAACTGACCTGAGAGGTCCAAATTGCTCAAAGAACCCCTAGGAACCTCTGGAGGAACTCTAGGGTTGCACTGAAGCCTAGTAAAAATGCACTTGTCTAATTATCGCAATGGCCTAGCTATATATCAAATAGAAGCAAATGGGGAAACTAAAAAGTATACTTGAATGATGGCTCAAAGTCTGCTGGGGCTGCTAACATTTTATCCAAGATGATGGCAATCATCAACATTCTACGCCCTTGGATGTCTATACATCGGAGGCTTGTAACATGCATTGGATACATTGAATGCACTGTATTTAAACCTTAGGTATGATTTAAATGAAAGGCTGATTTCGAGAGCGACCAGACCATTCTAAACCTTTGTAACATGGAGGAAATCTTAAAATAACTTTCAGGCCTTGGGAACCCCTGCCAATATTCATGATATGCCCATTTCATGGCACATTCCCTGGTGGTCATTCATCCCACCAGGACCACCACGGAATGTACGACCAATTGGGCATATCATAAATATTGGCAGGAATTTCCGAGACCTGAAAGTTGTTTTAAGCATTGTTGGCCAGTGTTAGGAATGTCACCCTTACCAATAGCCAAATAGATCATTGGTGTCAATAGTAACTGACCTTAGAGGCTCAAAAATTGCTCTGTGTTTAAGGATCTCCTAGCAATCTCTGGAAAAACTCTGGTTGAGAAACACTGGTGTAGTATTTGGGAGAAACATAGGGTTCCATGGAATCCTGATTGAGAAACACTGCTCT
The DNA here is from genome assembly GCF_032062135.1 of Pyxicephalus adspersus. Lineage (NCBI taxonomy): Eukaryota > Metazoa > Chordata > Amphibia > Anura > Pyxicephalidae > Pyxicephalus > Pyxicephalus adspersus. The sequence continues at coordinate 155,201,359 of NC_092859.1, forward strand.
AAATGAACCCAGAAAACAATTTTCCAGCTGTATAAAGCTTACATTTTTATCTAGGCATTGATGTCCTGCTTCAGGGAGTCCCTCTTGCTAAATGCCTATTGCTACAAGTATTCTCATCTTTAGAGAGTGGATGAGTTAACCATTGGGTGGGAGCCAAGATTGCCAATGATAAAGCAAGTGGTAGGGTACCTAAACTCTTAAAATAAATTATTTTCAAGAAGAATCCTGCATTTTCCTTCAAACTTTCTTCACCCCAATATTCTTTCCACTTACTTTACTTTTGTAGTGAGAAACCACTTTTATTTGTGTTCCTATAATCCAAATAAGTATTAATGGAACAGCAGCTGGGAGGAGAGATAGGTTGTCCTGTTCAGTTTCCATTCATGTAGGCAAGCCCTCAAAACTACATCTCCCAAGAAGTATTTCTTTACATACCGTATACAACCTTTAAAGGCCCATTGCCCTATTAGTAGGCATTTTATAATATATTGTTAAATTAGTATATTATTTTTACACCATGTGACTTTAACACCAAGTTTTTTTTGTATGACCAAGCTTAATTCTCGAAGAAACAGCATCAGTAAGGCAAGCCATTACATCTCCCAAGCTACATCTCCCAAGGACCCTTCTCCCAAGTCCCAGTGTCTGGTTTATAAGCATTTTGTAATATATCAATTTTATTTTTACATTATATTTTATTTTAACACCACATGGCCTTAACAGCAAGTATAATTCTCATAGGGATGGTGGCTGGTAAGAGAAAACAGGTTGTCCTACTCAGTTTCCATTCATGTGGGCAAGCCCTTCAAACTACATCTCCCAAGAACCCATTCCCTACACACCATAAATAACCTTTAGTATCCCATTTCCCTATTAGTAGGCGTTTTGTAATATAGTTCTATTGGGACATGTTACAAGGGCAAAATCCACAACTATCCAAAACAAAGAAAAAAATTTGAGATACCCGCTGATCTCTAAATCATCATAGGTCTTATGATTTTTTACATGCTATCATTTGTGCATGGTATACCTCAAAGAAACCAAATAAATTTTAGTTTGCGTCTATATGATTTCTGATTGATCATAGTGGGTTACCATAGCACATGACCACAGCTTCCATCCCACTTCCTATTGTTTTAATAAATAAGATTTCATTAGCTATGAAGTGGGGATAGTCATTCACACATTGTTAGTGATGAAAATGGAGAAAAAAAAAGCAAATGTTATTGTAAAGTAGCAATAAAATTGTACAGGACTTTTTTAGGAATACACAAGGCCATTGGCCTCCATACAATGTACAATGGTGTATAATGATAGGACATCGGTTCAGATGGCAATTGCAGTTTTGCTTTTTTTTGGTGAGAATTAAAACACATCCAAAAACCTGTGGGTTGTATCACACAGAGTATGTACTATAAAAAACCTGGAAACCTACTAATTAAATGTCACTGTATGGCAGTCAAATTATACTCTATTTCCCACTGGCACCCAGCCAAAAGATATTTTTACAAGCAATAATTACAATTACAAAATAATAACTATTTTTACAAGCAAGAATGATTCACCTACCTATAATTCTGAAGGCGCAGGGCAAGAATCAGTTAAAGCTGTGAGATTTTACAATTTTAAGGATAATATAAGGTATATGGAGAATTAACAATTGTCAATAACGGAACAGTCATGGATGAATAACATCCTGCTAATGAAATATTAGTATGACGACCTAAGGATGGTTTATTTTCTTTTTCTTTTTTTTGGGCTAGTTGAAATAGTTGCATTCCACGGCTCTTGTGTTTTCACGTGAAATGTCATATGTGACTTTTTTAGTCATCGCAATACTAGTTATAATGGAATTAAGTTGTATCCTTGTATCCTCCTTAGTTTCAATATTGTACATTAGGATGTAGCTTGGGTTAACAAAACAAAGAAACAAAAGTATAAACAGTTAATGAAATATGCACCAACATATTCTGTAGTGCTGTACATTTAGCAGTTGCAAAGGACAAACCTGAATATTAGACAAACACAAACAATGACACAGGAGAAGAGGAAGCTGACCAACAGAGCTTATGCTCTAAGAGACTTGACTCTTAAGCATAACTTATTAAGAAAGCTTTCTTACGTCACTGCATTGTTATGAACCAGGAATGGCTATGTGAGCCTGGTTATCATTTTAACCTCCATTCCATGTCTTCACGAGTCTGTTTAGGAAGAGAGTAAAGACAACGAATAATATGGTGCCGGGACTTGTTGTTATTATTATTATTACACAGTAAAAATATAGCGCTAACATATTACGAAGCACTGTACAAAGTCCAAAGTTATGTCACTAACCCTCAAAGGAGCTCACAATCTAATGTCCCTACCATTGTCATATGTCTTTAATACAGTCTAATGTTTTGGGGGGAAGCCAATGAACCTAACTGCATGTTTTTGGGATGTGGGAGGAAACCGGAGTACCCAGAGGAAACCCACACAAACATGGGGAAAACAAGCAAACTCCATGCAGATAGTGTTCTAAGATATGAACCTGCAACCTAGTGCTGCAAAGGCCAGAGCGCTAACCACTGAGCCACCGTGCTTCCCGTTCTGACTTGTTCTGTGATTTCCCACAATACAGCTAAAAATAACGTGACAATTCTAGAGGTTGTCTGAAAATGTAATCACCATTTATAGCACGAGTTCAAGTCTAACAGTTAATGTTTAGAGTTTCTATTTAGAGTTTCAATTTACTCGTCATCACTGCCAAATTAATCTCCGTAATCAGGAGCCAATCTCAATGCAGGTCTTTATATCCGTTGAATCCTTCACTAAGGAAAATGCCAGTTTCTTTAGGAATAGGAATTTAGTTTTAGTTTAGGGATTTCTCAATGTTTTCTAGAAAATGATCTTTGATAGAAAATATGTTTTTTAAAATTTGGTCTTTGGAATGACTTCTCTTCTATTTCTAGTTGCAGATGTACTCTTGATCACTTCCTCCATATTACATAATTTAATGTTTTGTAATATCTTGAGTTGGCAACAAACCTTATTTACTACACAAACACATCCGTAAAGAGATCTCACTGTACAAAGAAGGAAGATCATGAAGAAAAAGTATTATTTGTTGGGAAAAAAAAAAAAACGAAGGCTGGCATTGCTCTCCTAGAATGCTTTTGGTCTGTGTCCAGGATTAAAGTCCAGATAAAGTTTTAGCCACAACCAGGGTACAAATGAAAAAAGCCAGAATAAATCCTTCCTCTGCATGGAACCAGCGGTCTGCCTGCAGGGGTCCAGTATGCTCCCTTATGAATTAGAGGCTTCCGTCTAGCGACTATACCATAAAGCCTAGATCGGTGGAGGGCTGCAATTATAGTTGTCCTTCAGGAACTTAGTCCCATCTTCACACAGGATACCTGGAGCTCAGCCAGAGCGGCCATCAGGTTCTTGGTCACCTCTATCACCAATGACCTTTCTCCAGTCTCCCTCGATTGCTCAGTTTAGCTGGGCAACCAGCTTTTGGAAGAGTCCTGGTTGTACCAAACATATTCTATTTGAGAAATATGGAGGCCGCGGTGTTCCCGGGTACCTGTTCTTAAGTAGATCTGTTTGTAACAATCCAGTCTCTGAGCTCTGCAGGTCTTTCCTTTGACATCATGGCTTGGGTTTTGCTCTGATATGCATTGTCAGCTATGAGGCTTTCTAGAGATGGGATTATATTTTATTATCATACGGTATTTATATAGAGCAGACTTATTACGCAGTGCTGTACAAAGTCCATAGTCATGTCACTAGCTGTCCCTCAAAGGTGCTCACAATCTAAAGTCCCTACCATAGCCATATGTCATTAACACAGTCTAAGGTCAATGTGGGGGGAAGCCAATTAACCTAACTGCATGTTTTTGGAATGTGGGAAGAACCCCACACAAACACAGGGAGAACCTGCAAACTCATGCAGATAGTGTCCTGGCTGAGATTAAAACCTGGGAAAAGCCTGTTCGTGATCTTCATGCTGAAAACAGATTCCTTCAAACCATTTTCGCACTCATTTAAAAGTTTCAATTATGTCTATGGTGGAAACAGAACAGATAAGAGAACATAAAGATCATAAAGAACATAAAGATCCAAAGACCTTAAAACTTAACAGACATTGAAAGGGAACTTCTTGATGCATAATCACTTTTGACCAAACAGCACACACAGAGGGAAATTAAAGTATTTTTTGGCATCACATATTGGGTATAAACCCCCCAGGACAGTCATAGAATGGCGGATTCCAAAGGAACTGATATCAATGAGATACCTTGTCATCATTGCATATTAGAGGACATTGTCAGTCCATGAAAGCCTCAATCTATATCCTGCAAAAAAACACATTGGTTGCATACAGTTGACCTTTCATGTAGTTCACATAGTTCTTAGCAGTTGATCCATTTTTTTTTTTACTTTTAACCTGTAAAGGGGCTGAAAGAAATATTTTAGTTTTTTAAATTTATTTCTAGATACCTCCATCTACTAGAACTGGATTAATAGTTATTACATAACTAAGTAATGTAAGTAAGTAAAGACTATTTAGATGAATCAGCTCGTTTCAAAATTGTAAAAATTGTAAGAATACTGTGGAAATTCTATACTATACTATCATTAATGTAATTTCTAGGGTCTCGGCAGGCAATCCCCTGAGGAAGCCTGTTTAGGGCGAAACGCGTCGGGAGAGACCATAAGTATAGTACTGACCCACATCTTGGACTCTTTAGTGAGAGTATTTTATAAAGTCATGGTTAAACATTGCCATGGCCTCTTTTACCAAATATGTTTCTAAGAAGTATATGTTTTAGTAACTGAAATAAAAGTTTTTATGTCATGCTAGACTTATTTTCTGCCATAAAGATGTACTATTGGCTCGACAACCACTCTAGTGGTATTTTCTATCCTTATCACTGTGGGATTGGCTTCCTCTCCCTCTCATATTTTAGTAAAACTAAATTGTAAGCCCCATTGTCAGTCCTTGTTTGTTCAGGTGAAGGAATGAGATCATAAGTCTGCTCCTAGCAACTCTGCTCTTCTTTTCATCCTGCCCACCACCCTAAAAACTGTTAAAGATAGTTTTCCTTTTTTACATTGATAGGGGATCAATTGCTTTAAAATGTATATTAATGTGAATGACCACTTTGGAGAGGTGAGCATTTGCACCCAATGTCATCTTTTAGCATTATCACACCATGCACAGTTATCTGATGTCATGAAAACCTAAACAAATCTTAGGTTTATCTGCCTGTGATTCAGTTTACATTCTGATTACAGAAACAAGGCATGAATTAGATCAGTGTTTAGTTCTTTGTAAGTTCTGCTTTGAGCTGCAATGTGCTAAAATCTGCAAGCCTGGCAGTTACTATAAATTTAGGGTAATTCCAGCAGCTATTTTGTTCTATATACAGAGAAGATTCATTTGAATTTCCTGTATTACATAGGCAGGAACCACCAAATTTTCATGAAGACAAGAAAGAGTCATTTACATTAGAAAATGCAGTAGGAATTGGTTCCTAAAATTATTTTAGATATTTAGATTTAATATTTAGACTTATTTTTCAATAAATATGAGACATATGCAGATTTAACATAGTAGGTATTGTTACAATACAGTTGGTGCAGACAATGAAGCTGTACAATAGTCCTATGGGACTACAGGTCTGCTTTATACTAGATTTGGGTGAGTGTTGGGAGCCACTCCTGCAAAACAGACCAGCACCAGTGCCCATGTATACTGAATGTTGATGTATTGTATACCTAACATACCGCATTCACCTAGGCCAGTGGTGACCAACCTTTTGGAGCTCATGGACCACTTAATTTATGAACTCCGGACCAAGCATGCACAGGGAGTCGGGTGTCACTCAAAGGGGAAGAAACTTCCCCCAGAGTGATGTCATGATGCCAGAACCCGTCCACTCTCCCATTAAAGGTCCGAGCCTGCGATGGGAGAGTGGGCAGGTTGTGTTCAGAGACACAACCCGTCCACCTCCCTGAGCCTGCAATGCATACGGCAGACGGGGTCTGTGGCTCTAGCTGGTGCGTCCCCCCTAAGCAGGGTCCTTCTCCAGACCCCGTGGGTGGGTGCACCAGCCAGAGCCACAGCCCAGCCATCGGACCCGGGGGAATTGGAGACCTCTGCCCTACGCAACCTGATGAACTATTTGCTACTCTCCCCCAGTTGGGCCTTATTTGGGGATCTTGCTTTGCAAGGCTCACAGATAAATAAAGAATGCAGCTCTTTCAGCAATACTGTATTTGGTGGTTAAGAAAACCATCTTGAATAACTAGATAAACCTTTATACACTTACTCCTGTCTTGTTTCGGGAAAAACTATGGTATATCTTTCAGATAGACTGGATAGAGGTGTCTTTAAATTGAGAAACTTATGTCACAAATTTTTTTTGAGGTGTGGGAATCTTACATTGCCACTCTCCCGTCGATTGTTAAACGAACAGAAACCCCCCCCATACAAACTACATAGTGTGCATATCGCTTGCCTGATAATGATCCCCCAGTACTATGTTAAAAATGACTGAGATTTGTAACCTTTTAAGTGAAATATTTTTTCTTCCTTCCTTAAATGTGACCATATCATACAGTCAATGACATTTAAATATTTTTATTGGTTTAGAGATTTGTTTACCCCAACACCTGTTATAGAAATTGATGTATGTGCATTGATATTCTGTATGTTATATACTAATTTCCTCCCAAAAAAAAAGGCTTGACCTTAAAAATTCATATGGCCAATTCTAAAGGATCTTCCTAGCACACCTGTTAAACTTTATGATCCTGAAGTGGAGAAAAAAAAACTGTATTGAGTTGAACTATGATCAGTTGACAAATGTCCAATGAAAATTGGATAATCTTTCATGACTGTTTCCTGCGACAGATGAATAAAAGAGCACTGTATGCAGGGTGCCATTCTGTTCTATGGAGATAGGAGGATGAGCGAGTGGCAGCACTCTATCCTCTCCTTTATAGGAGTGAACAGCAGTTGTTCCCGATTAGTGGTTGATGGACAACTGAACACAAGCCCGATTTTTTTCCCCCAGAGAGGAGCATAAGGTGTATATAGCAGAAGACAAGTAGAAGCAGACTGTGTCTTAACCTTTTCCTTAATATTTGTTCTATATATTATTATTATTATTAAACAGGATTTATATAGCGCCAACATATTACGCAGCGCTGTACATTAAATAGGGATGGAAAATGAAAGACTAATACAGACAGTGATACAGGAGAGGACCCTGCCCCGAAGAGCATATATAAATACTTATCACATTGTAAGGCCTGACAAGTGTACCCTTCCTTGCAAAATTACATTATTAAACAGTATTTATATAGTGCAAACATATTACACAGCACTGTACATTATTTAGGGGTTGACAAGTACAGACAGTGACACAGTAGGAAGAGAGGACCCTGTCCAGAAGAGCTTACAATCTAATAGGTGAGTGGAAGAAGCACTATAAAAGAAGGGGTCCATGCACAGAGGTTTAAAAAGAACACAGCACAAGGAAACACTCTTTAAAGTCACATTTTATTTTGCAACATTGATTACAGAATACCAACCTACTATATATTTAAAATATATATTTATATATTCTTTTCCCATATTTGGTGTCCCTTTCAAATCAATTAAAATTCTACAATGTCTACAGTGTGAGTTGCATTGAAAAGCCCATTTCAGTGAACAATTCCCTGACATGTCAACTGTTGAAATGTATCAGCAAAGCAGCAAACCCGCACAGTATGGTTTCCTCAAAATACTGTTATCCTTACAGGCTGTCTTTAAACGGTCTGTCCAAGCAAAGCTAATATTTTATATTCGAGTGGATGTTATAAGGATGAATCATTCATTCGGTTGCTATATCTCAAGCGGGTTGGAAATTCAAGTTCTACACATACCAATGGAGTCTCCATAATAAAACACAAAGGGGAATTCATTGAGGATGAGGAGACTTCATGTAATGGTCAATGGTAGGTGGGCGAACCTTAAAGTCTTTTGTATAGATCCTTCCCCCCCCCCCGAGTAGGGGTTAAAGCAACGAAAGCAATCATCCCCCAAACACTCAAATATATAATTTTATGGATTGACCATTTATAATTCACAGTAATAACGAAGTAATAAAGAAAAAAATAAACAAAAATAACAAGAACATGGTACAGTAACAGCTTCACAATAAATATTGCAGAATGACAGAAGGGTTTCAATGACTTGGAAGTCTAAACATTTCTCCAGCCCCAGCCAGAGTGCAATTTGCTCAGAGCAAAGACAAAGAAGTATACAGAATGTACACAGAGCCAACTAGTACAGGAAGGTTCATAGAAGGCCAGGGGGCTACACCGGGCCATCCAATTTATCTCCTTGTATTATGTACAGCTACGTGGAATGTTAACAGTGCTTCACATTTACCTGTCCGGTAATAACTATAACCCAATATGGTGCAGAACCAACATTAAAAGAAAAAATTTTACCTGAATTTCGAGAGCAGAAGGGATACCTGACGTGACATCCCACCTATCATACTGCCTTACTGTCTTTTCACCAAATGAATACCAGCAGGGACATACATGGACCGGGCCGTCATGACTTTAGTAACAGTCAGAGGTTCTGTGCAGAGAGGAAATCAGGGAAGTAATGTGGTGCTGGGCCAACTTTTGAAATGATTCAGGTAAAAGTCATTCAAGCAGATAGCTTGTTTTTTTTTTTTTTTTTTTTTTTTAAACAGTCACGTGAATATCAGTACAATTGGAGTGCTAAACTGAAAAGGCCAAGTCCTTCAAATGTAACCATTTTACAGGGGAGTGATGTCCAAGCTAGTAACAGAATGAATTGTAAACAGCAAATGTAATTTATTAATTTATGACCTATCAACTTGACCATATACACTGGAATATACAACATCCAGTGACTGTTGTAAGTGGCAGTAGCATTATAATGTAGCATTAGTCTTCTTTTACCACCGGCTAGTGATCAATTTTAAAAACAAGAGCATGAATACCCCAATCTACAGCTACTGGATTGACCTGCGCTTACTGACATGCATTAAAACGAAGTACACTCTAAAATAATTATAAATCTGTAATCTGTATGTAGCAAAATTAATCTCTAGAATGTTCACAAAGACGACAAATTGATCTATTTACCAGCATTTTCACCCACTGCAAAGCTTTTATTCATGATGTAATTAAAAAAAAGTGCACATTTTCAGTAAATTGGTCAAGCTTGGGTATTAAAAAAAAAAAACAAATAAATTATCCCTACATTTTTTTTGCAAATTTTTCTAAAATGTAGATGACTATTTTAATTACTAATGTTTGCCATTTGGTTGGCAAGGAACATTAATAACTAAAGCTAGGGAAATCCTGACCACATTTGAATAGTTTGTGGTATCAGTCCAAGATCTTATATCCCAATACCTCCCATTTTGTTTTTGACTAATGAGAAGTAACAGGAAGTTTTATTAGTAAAAGTCTGTGCATTGTGTGTGCACAGACTTCCAAATCAACATTCATTATCTAATAATCAAAAAACACTTGAACCATTTGACATAAAATAGAATATTGGACAATTAACCAGAAATTATTATTTTGAATAATGTACTAGTCAGTAGCACACAAAATCATAAATGAAAGACCAGCAGATACCCCTGGAATTAAAATCTTTGAGAACAATTTGCAACTGCAGTGTGCCGGTCGTTGTAGAATCAAATATTTTTATTAAACAGGATTTATATATTGTGCCACCACCGATACAGGGGCCTCAGCAAAGACGGCAGACAATAAAAAGCTTTTTAAAGACTCGTTGTAGCTCATCTCTACAGCAAAAATGAGCGGTGGGGAAAACTTGGGAAAGGCGTTATGACAATTTTCTAAAGGAAACGAAAATTACCCTCAAATCTGTACCATGTTTGTCCCAACAGCATATAAAATTTTTGCAAGTAATAATTTTGATGCCAAGCACGGCTTTTTTGCTCATGTGTCTCCCATTACATGGAGAGTCAGTGATGCCAAATTGCTTGTAAAGATCCATCTGTCTTCATAGGGAGCACTGGAGAACATTTATGTTTCTATGCAAAAGGTTTCTCGTTATTGTGAAGTTATACAATGTATATATATATATATATATATATATATATATATATATATATATATATATATATGTGTGTGTGTGTATATATATATATATATATATATATATTTACACACATATACACACACTAAGTAAATATATACTATATTTACTAAGTACAGGCAATGAGACATCTGACCATTTTTATGCATCACCCATTTACAGAAAAGGAAATGATCAGTGATCACACATAAAAAAAAAAAAGCAGAAATATTTCCAAATGCAATGCTTCTGATGGTTGCTTGTAACCACTATCTCCAAGTATTAAAAATTTACTATTATGGATTGGGCCACTTGGTCTGCAAAAGCCAATAAATTGAACACAATTTTCAGTGACAGATGGAATTATCTCACTCCAAAAAAATCCCCTTGACATAGTAGGGGCCGGAGAATCTGGGTTTACTTTTGTGAATGAAAGCTGTGTATGTAGTTTATACAAAATGGTGGAAGTATAAAAATGCTAAAAACACACTCCAAGCAGTATGATCGTTTGTCCTAAACTTTCATCGTCACTGCTGCTATGAAGTTTGGTCCTTGATAAAGCCCAACTGACGCCCCTTTGACACTTGAACTGGACAATCACATGCAAGTGAGCTGTTCCAAGGTGCTGTGGGAAGTAGCTGTAGGCGGGTGGTGGCCCTTGAATTGTAACCCAATTTTACACTTACCACCCATAAAAAGCCGGATGGTTATTGAAAAGTGCCAGCTAAAAGGTGCCAAAGAGAGCACCTGTATAAAAAACTTCTGCTATGCCCCCGAGAACAGCAAACCACACCACAGGTGCCGCCACATGTTTGTAGTGGCGGCAGTTCCTCCTCCAGATGAGGGAAAGCAACATATCTGTTCCAGAAACCTCGCTGCAACCGCACCGCGAAATCTGTTCACAAAATGGTTCCCAACTGTTCCCATTACTCCAAGCATGGCTGGGCCTTTAATCTGGCACTACGGTTCACTTAAAGTCTAAAACAGGCCTAAAAACAAATATAAACAAAGGAATTAATTTAACAATGAGATGAATTGGGATATAGAGGCAAAGAATGGATCAATTAACTATTTTAAAGACCTAATATGCTTGCACACTGCATCTAACTTCATCTCAACTGAGACTTCAGACAGCGGGGAGTCATCTATGTGTGACCATGTGACACCCAAAGTCCGAACGCAGTGGATGTCTGTCAGTTAATTGGCATGGTTCAATTTTGCCTTTAGCTAGGCTTTAAATTATGTAGAGAAAAAACGGAGAATGTGAAAACATGCAGAATATACCATTTCTGCATATAATCACATACATTTTTCGAAATGTAGCATTTTTCTTGATAGATGAATTAAAAAGAACAAATATATGTAAGAGGTGATATAAAATTCTAAAAAGAATTATTTGAAATGATCATCCCTGTAAACATCAAACCTAATGAAGCAGGTTCGCCTCTCATTGTGCCAAGGAACAGATATCCCACCTCAGCTCATAGATGTAATTTAATGCTACATAATTCCATCAACAAAATGACTGCCTTGATGGCCGGGAGCAGACATGTGCCCTTTAAGGTGTTGGAACTGTGCTCATTTACATTTTTTCATGCAGTTATAAGTATTTTCATTAAAAAGACATTTTAGCCAAATTTACAATTTAAGGACCCAAAAACAATAGTGGCAAATATTAATTACAAATTTCTGTAAAAGCCCTAATCCTGTACATATGTTCAAATACTTGACCAACTAGGCTATGTGCAGAATGTTCTATAATATTCATTTCAGGCAAATAAAGGCGAACAAGAAACGGATGACAGTAACTTCTCTTATAGACACAAAGGAAACATTGTCTATTAATTTACAGAATGGCATTGTTAAATCAAAAATCGTTAAATCTAAATGCAGAACCTCCAAATGGACAAGCCAGTGTTACTGTGTGAACTGTTGTGCGTTTTAGATAAGCTGACCCTTTAAAAGAAATACATTACATAATTGCTTTACAAATTAATCACATTTTAAAAACCTAAAATAGATACAATGAATGGCTGGGTGACTGCAGACGCCAACAATTAGAGGCCTATTTATAAGGGAGGGAACAGACTAATTTGTTATTTATGCACAAACACAATTTTTTCTTTTGAACCCTGTTTATATTAGGGGCGATCAGCTAAAAAGATCACTTTTAGGAAACATTTACTTTTACTGTTGATGATGGCCATAGTTATAATATGGTGGTCAGCTTGATGCCACTTTATAGCTCCTTGAAGAAATTAATGGGCTATATTGCATATAAGCAGCATCTGTTTTGGACACCATGATCAGCTTTTTCTGATCACCATCAGAAAAAGAGTCAATCATTCACATCAATGGAGCTTCTAATTGCCAAGCTTGCTGATAATGGTTTAGTGATTAATAATCAGTAAACAACAGGGGACTGGTTATCAGATCGCCAATTCTTTATAAATAGGCTTCCTGGTCTGCAAATCACCATTAAAAAGTAACAGCTAGACAGAATCATATACATTCACAAATCAATGAGAAAAATAGTCACGACAAGTTTTCACTTCTTTAAATTAAAATAGTGCTAAATACAGAAAACTCTCTAGGGGAATTACAGAATGGGACAAGTTTAAGGAACAAGAGATACAACAAAACACAAAGGATAATGACCAGCTGTGTGGATGGAGGAGGGCTCCGTAGACTGTTGTTGCTGTATAGGACGTGCTTGGCGATTGCAGAGAGGACTGCAACTCGTCCTACTGAAACCTCTTCAGTTAACAAGCAGAGCTTTGGGATCATTTTAGATCCCTTTAAAAAAAATAAAAGTTCCAAATTGTTCTTATCCCCAGTCCTTCATAGCAAAGCAGTAACAATAATAAAATAAGTTAAACCTGATGAAATATTTATATATAAAATGATATATAGACAATAAAATGTGAAAATAGGTATGGTCATAACTTAGGATCTATGTGTCTGTGCTAAAAAAATAAAAGGCTAGTAAAATCAGAGTACACAAACACGCCTTAACCGTGACTCATATAGAAAGAGAGACATTTCTGAAAGTGGGGGTATGGAAATAGATCTTCCAATACAATGAACATGTGTGACCCGACTATCCTGGGAAACTACCACACTATTCCTATTCCTGGAGGTCTCTAAGTTCTATGCACTGCTAGCTGCCTATGTCTAGTGTCACATCAGTACATGTACACCACGGCAAATATATAATAAATTACAGCTGGTAGTACTTGCTGAAATATTGACAGGCAACCCAAGCATGCACAAAACTCACCTTGAGGAACACAATGCAGGATTACCTATATACACTGGGTTGATGACTTGATCAGTCAGGTTTATATTAGGATGCATTTGTCAGGGAAACTTACTTGCAGGGTATATGTACATGGTGGCTTTGCTTAGCACGTTCCACATCTGCTGTGTTTAGTTGCAGAGAAGTCATTAACATAGGATCAGTCCTATATATTGACTACTCAGCATTCCTATTAACTTACATGCAAAGCACAATGTGGGTAAAATTTGGGCAGCCTTATCAGTGTATAAAGTGCTAATATTACCAATCTATACAAATTCTCTAGGCATAAGCATTACATACCATCAGTGGAAATGACTGGTGACCATTTACAGTGACAGTAGAATAAACAAGCACTGTACAGACAGTGCTGTTCTGCTCTATGGAGAGGGGAGGATGAGAAGGTGGCGTTTCCGAACAGCCATATTAATGCTTAATTCATTGCCTCAGGTGACTGAAATCTAGACTATGTATGAGGCTTTACATCAGCCTTTAGCTTTGACATGCGCTACTCATATACACAGGCAGGGTTATAATCAACTGGGTCCAGCAAACCCAATAACCAGAGCCAATAACAAACCACTTGCCCTGCAAGTAATACTACAAATGGGAATCCGTACAAAAATCCATTAACACTGAAAAGTACAGACCTGAAGAATTCTGTGAAATTATAAAACGAGATACTTAAAATGCAGAATATCTCTAGAAATGAACTGATTGTGGCATTTAAAAATAACTTCTTACACATGCCGGTTTTAAAAATGTCACTCATTCTATAATGTGTGTGTGGGAGGCTGGAATGCTGTGCACTCCCATAGGTACCAACTCTACAAGTATGCCGGTCAGGCTCTTTCTTCGGAAGGTACATGTAAACACAAGGCTTGTGGAAAAATAAACCAATAAAAATGTACAGGCAAAATATGACATCGCACAAATCTTTACAAAAAAAAACAATGACCTCTGGGACCATCTCCAGCAGCAAAGGGGTTAATGAGTCCTCTCCAAAAAGGGCTAGAACAGTGTTTACTGTACAGTGAACCCGCATGCGCCAGGTGGAGGTGCCGCCCAGACTGGACGCACAGCTGCTTTAAACACCCTCGTCGTTTCCCAGCATCCCTCGCTCCATTAGGTGAGACTTCAGGGTGTTGAAAATGTGAATTTGTTGGTCGGGACGTAAAGTTAAAAACTGCTGGAGAAGTTTGCTTGGGTTGGGACCCCTGTTACAAACAAAAAATTAGATTGTTAATATAAACTAAAATTTAAGGACAAATGTTCAAAGCAGATTTATTTTAATACAGATTATTTCAGAAAAAGAAGGATAAAGAGGACCTGAACTCAAAAATGTATAACATTGATATCTTGCGTTCTGTATTTATATAAATGTCCTTGTTGTCTACAGTTTGCATCTTTTTTTTTTTCGTCTGTGCTGTTCTGTTTTTATTTTACGGTTTCCTTGTTTTGTATAATGTCATTTTTTAACAAAATCAAATTGAAACAGAAAGGTGGAACAATTATAAACTGTTTACTGCACCCAGTAAGTGCAGTGAAACAATTATAAGAAAATGAAATTTAAAAGTTCACCACCTATACAAAAGTGCTTAGGCACTCCTATGCATACATATTCATAGCAATATATCTACAGTGTGAGATCTAAGGCAATGCTGCCTCTAAATTACTAGTATCAGCAGATTTTGTGATGTCACTACTGTGCTGGTCACAGTCCCATCCATACTGGGGGTTCTGAAACGAAGAAGCAAAGCCTTTCCTCTGCCAAGATGGGCATTTTAAGCCAATAATGGAAAATATTATCTGCAGCTAATACTGATGATTAGTCAACTGATTTTTTTGTAGACACACTTCCAGAGTTCAGGTTCTCTCTAAACTGCAAATAATAATAATAATAATAATAATATTAATAATAATGAAAAGTCAAACAAAAGCCGCAATAATTTATTGTCCATGAGTTTAAACACAACCATGTTCAGGCCCTGTTGAAAATAATCGAATAAACTTCCCACCATGCTTTAGTTTCATTTGTTCCTCACCTGATAAAGCTGGCAATGTACACATTCACAAACGTGGCCATCAAGTATTGACAGTCAAATCTATCCATGATACCTCCATGGCCTGGAATGGTGTTTGCAAAATCCTGAGGGGAAAAAAATAAATAAATAAATGAGAACCCCAAGAAGCACAAATTAAAATTCTTACCTAACTTTACTGGCAATAGGTGGCAGCATTAAGGATAATGCCGACATTAATTTATAGCTGCTGGCAGAAGATGTAAATGAAAGATTTCGGATATTGATACCTTGTAGGTTTCTAGCTAAAAAGGTGTTTAGATTTCATACACTGTTAAGCAGAAATATTTTAGTAAACCAAAATTGATTTATCCAGTTTCAGTTTGGGTATATAGGTAATACCTTCAGACACCTATTCAAATCGGCAATGGAACCTATTTCAGATTGGCGGTGATTGCAGCCTTTGCACCAATTTCTGTAGGCACAATGCTGCTGCTGCTGCTCCTAGCCAGCAAGAAATGATGAAAGAAAGGCAATATACGTCATGTAATAAAAAAAAAAGTAGTAAAAAAAGGCATTAAATCCTCTTTTGTTTAAAGTGAAGGAGAAGAGTTCATGGGAACAAACTCCCATAAGGATGCCGACCCATGTGTCACACTATAATTATTATTTTTTTTATTTTAAATTTTTTTTTAAGAAATCTGTGGGCAGCATGGTGGCTCAGAGGTTAGCACGCTGGGTCCCAGGTTCCAATCTCTGCCAGGACACTATCTGCATGGAGCTTGCACGTTCTCATTGTGTTCGCATAGGTTTCTACCAAGAATTTTGGTTTCCTTCCACATTCCAAAAAGATGCAGTTAGGTTAATTGGATTCCCTTTAAAAAGTGACCTTAGACTATGTTATTAATGACATATGATAGTATGATGCTAGGGACTTTTTTAACCCCTTTTGAGGGACAGTGAGTGACATGACTATAGTCTTTGTACAGCGCTGTGTAATATGTGGGCGCTATATAAATATATAAATAATAGTCAGCAAACACCCCACAAAAAGCACAATATAAAAGGAACAAATAATAATCAGATTATTAACATATTAGTAAAACTAGAAACCCCGAGCCCAATAATAATTACTTTGATCTTGAATGCTCTCTTGAATCCGCTGGCAAAAAATCCTCCGAAGGGACCGATGAGCGAGGCAAATGTAGAAAGAGCGATGCTATGGATTTGGAAAGGATACATCCAGACAGTTTTCTGCAGGAGAAATAACATACCCATATTATGACATGTCGATATCAGCATTTTCCTCAGAATTTTTATTTAGGCAGGGTAGTAGCCGCTGTATTGTCACCCCACCATTCAGTAATCACCCAAAACCGCAGGATTGTTACTAAAAAGTGGCTAAAAGGGGCTGGGGAGAACACTGAATATAATTACCAATAGTTACTTTAACAAACACCAATGCTTTGTGTAGTACCCAATGCACTTTGATCATTCCTTGGGTTTACTGCTTAATGAAAATCTTTACCTGTTTAACAGATGCTTAGTGTGTGCTAAGATTAACAGATGAAGACTAAAATGCTTCCAAAAACATTTTCACTGTGCAATTTTACAGATGTTTTCCTTGTGCAAATTCTAAAGGTAAACTTTTTGGAATGTATTACTGTAGGGAAACAATGTAGAGCTCTTGGTTACTGTAATTTCATACACAATGTGGGCAGTACGGTGGCTCAGTGGTTAGCACTCTGTTCCCAGGTTAGAATCTCGGGCTGGACACTAGCTGCATGGAGTTTGAAGGTTCTCCCTGTGTTTGTGTGGGTTTCCTCCCACATTCCAAAAACATGCAGTTAGGGTAATTTACCCCCAAAAATTGACTTAATGACATATGACTATGGTAGGGACATTAGATTGCTCCTTTGAAGGACAGCTAGTGACATCACTTTGGACTTTATACAGCACTGTGTAATATGTTGGCGCTATATAAATACTGTATATTAAAAATGTAAAATTGCCATTTTGGTAGCAACATTAAATACAAAACAAAATGAATCCACTGCATAAAAGTTTCTGGACCAACAGATTTATATAAGCTTGAGTGCTTCCTATTTCAAAACAATGGCTGTAAATAAGAGTTCTCCCTTTTTTGGCACTTCTGGGAAGTATTTCCACTTTGAAGTTGTCATGTACAAAGTTGGGTAAAAAGATCTGGCTCACAATTATTGTCCTAATTTTCTCCAAGCTGTTCGTTAGTGTTGAGGTCAGAGGTCTCTGCAGCCCCTTCATTTCTCTGTATGTGTATTTATATTTGCTAAACCATTTTCCCACAGTGCGGACACAGCCATGCTGGAACATGAAAGGTTCTTCTGCAATCTGTTGTACAAAAGTTGGAAGCGCTCAATTGTATAAAATGTCTTTCGATACTGTACATATGTCTCCCCAGCTCGTTTATGGGGGGCGGGCCGCACACCTGCAGTGATTTTTCTGCCCAGCACATTTTCAGAAGCTCTGAACGAACACCGGAGAGGCTGCTCTGCTCGCTCTGTTGTCCGCTGAAATATGGTGATTGCTGATTAGAGCCGGGCGGAGTGAGGAGAGCACAGCACAAATATGAAGAGATCGGCACAGAGGCTGTCCCTCCATTCTTTTGAAAAAAAAAAAAACCCCCACACTGTGTAAACAATGTCTCCGCCCAGTGGACGTGTGTAATGACATCATCGGAGCGGTGTGTGTGTGTGGTGTGTGTGTGTGTGTGTGTGTGTGTGTGTAAATGCTGCATGTCACATTCCTCAGCCTTACAGCTCTCTGTGTATAAACCTTCATATCCCCTAAACTGTATGTCATAATGATTTGAAATTTTCAGGGTGCACAGGGAACACTTATAATTAGCAACTTTCAAAATTTCAGCTCCCCAGCTTTTACAAATTGAATGATATGGGGATCAGGATTGTAAAATCTTGTAAATATACAACATTGAGGTTGCGGTAATAAAAGCAAGTGAACCTTGGAGTCCTTAATTAAAAATGCAAATTAGGGGGCCACTTACATGAAAATGAGCATTAGGGAAGGGCCCCTGAATTAATTCTTCTCTTTTAGAAATCTATAATTGTCACACTATGCTACCCTGTCTGCTTCTCTTCTTTGAACCCCAATTTCCCTAGAATGGTGGGGTGTGCAAAGCTAAAAATTTAGGTGCAGTCGGGGGACACATTTCGATAAACCCCCATACTAAAATTTCATTACTATGGCAAACACACTACCATGTTACACATTACTGCCCGTGTTTTGATGGGCAATGTTTATGTAATGATGCCATTGAGATGAAAGTTTGGGGGGTGTTAACCACAAGTGTCCCCCACTTGCACCTATGATTCTGTTTACCTGCACCTCTCTGTTCTGAAGAAATTAGGGTTCAAGGTAGGGAACCAGACAGTTTGATGGGCAGAGGTTTTTATGTTCTAATCATGCCATGCTAATGAAATTTTAGGGGTTTTTACATCTGTTCTCTACTTGCACCCACATTTTCAGTTTCCTGCACCTCCCTATTCCAGAAAAATTGGGATTCAATGAACAGAAGTAGCAAGGGCAGCATAGCATTACAAATATAGTTTGGTGAAAGGTAGGTAAAATATTTAGGGGGCCCCACCCCAATGCTTCATGCTATGTAAGTGGCCCCGGGGGTCCCTAATTTGCATTTCCAATTTTGGGCTCCTAGGTGCACTTTCGTATAAAACAGCAACCCAAATCTTCAATTTTCACAAGTTTTTTTAAACTCCCTATATTTTTGTTTAGTTATTAGTAGCTATGAGAGTCCCCTTTGTATCCTAAAAACGTTAGGTAATTACAACCAACAATTTAGGAGATCTAAAGGATTGAACACAATGAGTTGTTAGGCTGCAGAACATGACAAGCAGACTTTACACACACAGCTATCACACTGCAGGTGGAAAAATTTCACAGGAAGTTTTTGTTTTTGGCAGTATTGAGAGGAGGGCACTGGCTGTGCTGCCCCCATCTGGGATCACATACATGATGCTCTTTGTGTTACCTAGGTATAGCGCTAGGAAGTGACATCTGAAGGTTGGCTGAATTCACATTGGCAGTAAGGTTGCATTTGCTGGGTTTATCCCTCACTTATCTCTCGCCAGGAACCACTCCTGCTTGAAAAACTGCTGGGCCTAAAAAGCCCAGCACTTACCGCCTGTTACCAATCCCAAGTGCCCAGCACTTACCGCCTGTTACCAATCCCAGGTGCCCAGCACTTACCGCCTGTTACCAATCCCAGGTGCCCAGCA
>NC_092859.1:155221298-155229813 GCF_032062135.1 Pyxicephalus adspersus
TGCCCAGCAGTTATCACCGGTTACCAATCCCAGGTGCCCAGCAGTTATCACCGGTTACCAATCCCAGGTGCCCAGCAGTTATCACCGGTTACCAACCCCAGGTGCCCAGCAGTTATCACCGGTTACCAATCCCAGGTGCCCAGCAGTTATCACTGGTTACCAATCCCAGGTGCCTAGCAGTTGCCAAGTAGACACTCAGAAGGGGTATTTTTTTTACTGCTAGTATGAACTAAGCCTAATTTGTTAAACCACATTGATCACAATATTACACTACAAGGGATTACACTATTAAAACATGGAACTCTAGGGAGTTGGATTAAAATACACAGCACTGGATACTGGTTACTGGATACTTATGGCATAAATAACTAGGAGCTCCAAATTTGCTGTGTCTAGCCCCGCCCACTTTTTAAGCCCCCGGCTACAGTTTCCCCCCACCCGGCTGAAAAACATTTCTGGGGAGAACACTGCTGTAGTATTACCCTTTGCTAAAAGCACCTGAATTTAATTTCGAGGGGTGACTTCATAATTTAGCTTTTAATTCGGTTTCCTATTAAGCACCAAGCTTTTTATTTTAATAAATAAGGAAACAAAATGACATGCTGTGCAAAACTGCCTTGACCTCTAGACTATCCCTGCCTTAATATATCGCTAAGCCTCATCCAATACTTAATGGCAAAAACTATTATCCTTTAACCTTCACTCTTTTGTAATCATACTTGCTCTTTCCATTTTCATCCACAGCCAGCTATAATTTTTTTTGGGAACAACACAAAACTCAATAATGAATTCAATAAACTATTCTTCCAATATGTCAAACTGGAAGCAGTTTCTATACTGCTTGGAAGCAGAGAACCCCCCACAGGTACCGGCCCACGCTTGGGTGATTGCATTCAGATTAAAAAAGGCTCCAGCTGTTTGTGAAATGCTAAAGATAGATTAGAAGCTTCACCTGCAATAGAAGTTTTATTTGTGCTGTTATGCTGTGTGAGAATTTTTTGCTAAAGGGATCGTTTCATTACCATCAACATTGCTTTGATGGCGACAATGATAACACTCCCACTTCCCACAAAGGAAGAATGCAAAGAGCAACAAAAAAACGTAGTAGTAAGTACAGAAACAACAATTAAGTTTGCTAAAATTGCAATGCAAGTAAGTTAATTGAGGGGCATTTTACTCTAACCCAGTGTTTCCTAACGGAGTTCTTCCAGAGGTTGGTAGAGGTTCCTTGAGCAATGAGCAACTTCAGGTCAATGTAAGTGTAAGGGTGACATTCTTCCCAATGGCCACCAATGTAAGAGGCATTCTTCCTACTTACAACCGAACTAATGTACTGTAATCTGTGGATATAGTAATTATAAAAGTGGGTTCCCTGAAGAAGGTATTTCAAGGGTTCCCCCAAGTTAAACAGGTTGAAAAGGGCTGCCCTAACTTAACAATTAGAAGTTCATCTAAAAGAAAATTATCAATGAACTTAAAAACACACCATAATATGATATTTTCATGTACATTTACATTCTACATGGTTACCACTAGATGTCGCTGTTTAAAGATAAACTCATTTCTAATAATATTCATCTACATTCAGAATATTACAATGCATTGGAAAGGAGAAATCTCAAATATAATAAAACGGCCCACAGATTGGGTGGTAGAGGCGTAAGCGTGTGCTTTTTGGCTGTCCTGGCTGCCACTCTGTAACACAGATGATCAAGCTGTTTTTCAACCATATGTTGCACATAAAAGATTTGAAAATTCACTACATGGTATATTTTCTGAAAGAAGTGTAACTTAAACACTATTTTCCTGCTTTCTATATTATGTGAGTGCAGCACTGCTTAGGGTTTATGGGATGTTTCCCTTACATAGATTTTGTCCCTTACATAGATGATGTCCAGTTTGGCAAACCTCACTTAGGAAAAAATAATATTAATAAGAAGTACAAGCAGCACATCATCACATTTCTTAAGCTATGTACACACGTCAAATTTTCCTCGTCCGATAATCGGCTTCGGCCGGATATCGGGCGAGAATCTGGCGTGTGTAAAGCCCGCATCGTTCATGGTCTGTGGATCCGTTCTGGCGGATCCACGAACGATCCTAATGCAAGGGAAGGGGGAGAGCGCGCAGCGGGGTGCCGCTCCGTCGCTCTTCCCCTCCCCTCTCCATAGAGCAGAACGGTGCTGTATGTACAGCACTCGTTCATGCATCGTGTGGTTCTTATCGTTGGAAAGGATTGTGAAAGATCCTTTCCAACGACAAGAATTGCACGTGTGTATGCGGCTTTAGTGACAAACTCAGATTACATCAATCTGGGATTACAAAAACAGCGCTCACTCAATGGTCAGCCATAGATAACCAGTAAATAAAAGTGGTGCTACAAATTTTCCACATTGGTGGTGCCTGCAAACGAATAAGCTGGTATAGCGGGTTTAGTTTCACTAACAGAATAATTAGCATATTGGTAATTAAAGTTGAGAAAAAAACATTGAGATTTGTCAGCCAATGGGTATTTAAAAATAGCAAAAAACACCACCTCCTGATGGTACCTATGACTCATCCAGGACTATTAAGTGGTAAATGTTCTACAATTACTCATTTTTAACCTCCTGAGCAGTTCATTTCAGTCTGGATTTATATGTCTAACAGCGGTTTCATGAAAAATTATTTCACAGTATATTATAATAGTAAGAGAATAATAAAAAGTTTGAATAAAATAGTATGAGTATAATATAAAAGTTTGAAACACAAAATCATGTCAAAATAATAAATGTAAAAAAAAATTACATTTTAAAATAAATAAATATTATACTCATACTATTATACTGTAAAAAAAATGTTGATGAAAGACAATGTACTGCTTTTACACAAATAAATTTACCGCCCCGCCGGCAACGTACACACGCACCGACGTCACCGGGAACTCCCCCCATGACTCCACAAAGTATTTAGGTCACATAGGGGCAAATTTACAGGAAACCGTACAGAACATCAATCTGGTTTCATTTCTCTACAGGTATAGCTTTAGATATTGCAGCTTGGCATTGCATGCTGTTATTAAGTCTAAGACCCCACAGAAGCCCCAGGACCTTTTCCATGTCTGACCCCCCATATGTATTCCCCCTAGACAGTATGAAGCATGCATGCTGTTACCCCCCAAGTGCATAACTTTACATTTACCTAAATTAAATGTCATTTGCCAGTTGGCTGCCCAATCAAACAGTACATCCAGGTCTGCTTGTAGAATATGGACTCTTACACCCTGAGTATACAAATATTAAAATAGCGAATTCTCAGCATATGTATTAAACACACAGCATATAAATGCAGATGTTCCTCATTGCTTTTGTCTTAAAACAATAGCTGCCTGTTAGGGAAGACATCCATTTTACTCAAGCCCATTTAAGCTTGGCAGCCATTTTATTAAAGCAAAAGTTAGTATTGCCCTAATAAAAAGGTCATTTAAATAAATTAACTGCCATCAGATATTTATGGATGGCCTCAGTGGCCTGTCACTATCAGTTGATATGTTGAGCTGATTTATCAAAAGCTCTCCAAGGCTGGAGAAGAAAGACTATCATGGGAGAGCCCGAGTAGTCTCAGCCAACCTGGAATGGATTTCTTCAAAATCCTTTGCTATTAATTGGCAAATGTTTATAATGCTAGACCAGATCCATTTCAGATTTGGTGTACTACTCAGGCTCTCGGATGATAGTTCACCATCTCCAGTCTTCTATGATCTATCATCAGTCAAGCTATGTCTGTCCTGAGTGATGCTTTAAGGAGGTGGGTTGCAGTAAAGCCTGACCCCAGTGACATCATCAGAGCACAAGCTTTCTCTGGACTCACTGATGCTATGAGTCCACCAATCACAGTGAAGCAGAACCCCAGTGACATCATCAGAGCGCAAGCTTTCCCTGGACTCAGTGATTCTATGAGGCGACCAATCACAGTCAATGTTGAAAAAAAGTCCATCAAGTGCAACCACTAGGGAAATCAACATATCCCAGATAAAAAAACCCCAATGGACTCAGTGATGAAAGAATCACTGAGTCCATAGGGTTTTTTATCTGGGATATGTTGATATTTGGGATATCTGGGGTTCTGCTTCACCAATCACAGTGAACCAGAACCCCAGTGACATCATCAGAGTACAAGCTTTCTCTGGACTCAGTGATGCTATGAGGTGCCCAATCACAGTCAAGACATCAAAGCAGCATACACATGTTGCTATGACAACATTGTGAAAACATTATAAAAGGACGAGTCACACACGCCAGCTTTCATTTCTGCTGAGACTTTGTCTAGTGCAGAAGCCCTTCTCATTTCATTGACAGATCTTTCACGGTCTCACAACCTTTGGATTTGACTTGGAATTCAGACTTTCCTGGTTTTAAGACCTTTGGACTACGGATTTTGGCCCACGATTTGACACCATGTGTTTTGTTTACTTGAGACTGATTCCCATGTGCTTACGGTTCATAAGAAAACTAGTGGCACCAGCTCTACGCAGAGCATTCAAGAAGCTCCTGAGATTTCTGTCCCATGCAGGTCTAGGACTAAGCATTTATAAACTCATTACCAAAATGAGCAGACTGGGGCTTCTTAAATATTTTAAGCCCCTAAGTATGGTTTTCCAACCATAATTTAAGGGGGTGCGGGAGGATTAGATGGATCAATGGGAACTAGTTCCCAACAAAAAAAATCAAAACACAAAAAAAACTAAAAAAAAAAAGATTTTAAGCCCCTAAATTTTTAACCATAATTTATGGATGGGTGGGAAGGCAAAAAAAAAAAAAACCCTGGTACAATTTATTTCAACAGGAAAATAATTCCTTTCTGATTCCATGAGGCAATCGGATGTTCCCTGGATCAACGGTCACAGTTATCTTTACTTTAATCCGTTATATTCTGTGCTTCTAGAAAATCATCCAGCTTTTTCCTAATCATTTCACATATTTTTGAAGACACTGCGTTACATGTTAGCCTTGGCCTGTATTTTAAAGTCTGTGCAAAGGACTGGATGTACAAAACAATGCGTGGTGTACCAAGAATAATTTAAAATCATTGGATGAGGGCTGAGAAGTTTCTAGAAACTCAAATTGTCAATAATTTTTTGAGCAAACCCCTAGTTAATGAGCCAACCCCCTCCCATGTAATTAATAACAAATATGAATTTGAAATTTGTTATGAATTATTAACTTGTCAATATGTATGCAACCTTTAAATAAACACTAATTGTATAATTTTGCCAACAAACCCCTCGGTCTTTCTTCTTTAAAATTTCTGCCTACTACGAATATGAAATTCTTTCAGATGACAACAGATGGAGATGTGGCTCCCCAGCATATAGATTGGTGTCCCTTACCCAGCCAATGACCGATTGAAACACTGCAGGGATGTGATATTCCTGTAACTGGAAGAGTTCCGACGGCTCGCAATCCACTGCAAATCTGTTGGTATCGCTGTTATACTCCACGGGGCATACAAAGTAACTGTATCCAGCCATGACGTAAGAAAGCTAGGGAAGCAATGCAACACAAATTAGTGACAAGACATTGGACCTAATAGTACAGGAATACAGGAGGGGGGAAAAAAATGTAAAATGTACAATTTAGAGCAGATTACACTACCTCAATTTTGAAGCACCAAAATTTCTGTTAATATTAAAGAATTTAAAAAGTATAAAGTGGACCGAGCATCACATTTTTAACATCCGGGCCAGGACCCTTGTTTGCATGGGGTTCCTCAGTGGACTCCAGTTTCCTCCCACATTCCAAAAACATTCAGTTAGGTTATTTGGCTTCCCCTCAATATTGACCCTAGACTATTAAAGACAAGAATGTAAGCCCCTTTAAAGGACAGCTAGTGAAATGACTAAGGACTTTGTACAGCGTTGTGTAATATGTCGGCGCTATATAAATACTGGATAGTAATAAAAATATATAAAAGGGTGCCCCCTTTAATATAATGGGAAAATTTTGTTTTTTCTTTTTAAATGTAATGCTTTTTTGGGGGAGGTCCCCTCTACTTCTACCTTCGAAGGAAGGCACATCACACGATCTCATGTCTGTGCAGTGCAAGTTTGGCTAATGTGATGAAGAACCCGGAAGGAAGAAGATGGTGGTGCCGGACGGAACAGAAAGCATTGGGAAAAAAAGGGAAACAAAGAAAGAGTGGGATTAACTGGGCCTGGTTGGCGGATGGATCAATGGATTTTCACAGGTAGTGATTTTTTTTTTTTTTTGCGAAAGAGGCCTCTTTTCTTTTTCTTTATTGGTCACGCTATTTTCTGATGCAGCGCTTCTGAAACAATGTAAGTTGTTTGTAATTAAAGCCCTGTTTTTTTTACATATAGGGGACTTGTATATATTGATATATTTTTATTGGTTAGGGGATGTAATCCATCAGCTATCATGTATAATAAACAGAAAATGTTCTAAGGAACAATTTGTCCCTATATAATATATAATGGTATAATAAATTAAATCAGTTGCCATTGTTTATTATGCTATTAGCATTAATATATTTTATACACTGGCTGGAATTTTTATGTGTTACATCATATCCCTAAATACCGTCTTTTTCATGTATTACTAACATCATATTTTGAGTTTTCTTTTTTATGATTATAAATGCCAGATATGCCCCCTATGTGGTAATATGTTTAATAACCAGTTGTTATCGCTGCAAGATATGGACAAATTGGGATCTATAATCACCCTTTCAGTGTACCCATAGAAATGTTTTAGATCTATAAATTTAAACATTTATGTACATGTGCTTTCTGCACTTGTTGCCACCCTGGGTGATGCTGGAAGCCCACCAAATACTGCATAAAATAAAAAAAAATAAAAAAATCTCTGGCTGGTTTCTGGATTGTCCAGTTGAGCTGAACATTCCTTCAAACCATGGTCTTCCACTCTTTGTGTGAATTCCCATGTTGGGTCGATTTGTACCAATTTGTCAAACCATTGTGTAATGGTTTATACAATGTTTCTCAATAAAAAAATAATTTTTTTATTGAGAATTATACTAATCAATAAAGTTAAAGGCGGGTTCCTATTCTTATTAATAAACAGGATTTATATAGCGCCAACATATTACACAGCGCTGTACATTAAATAGGGATTGCAAATGACAGACTAATACAGACAGTCATACAGGAGGAGAGGACCCTACCCCGAAGAGCTTACAATCTAGTACAAAATAGTGCTTTCATATCTATTGTATGCACAAACCAATCCCTGAACAAGCAAAATAAATCTGCGAAACGCGTCAGTTTGGGTACCTTGGACTGATTTAGCATATCAAAATCACTTGTGCCTATCTGGGATAAATTGGTACTGTAAGCACTATGTTTTTAATTTGAATCTGTTGCCCTCTTTGTTGTATGAAGGCAAACTGAAAATTTTACCATTTGTCTGTTTTTTTTTTTTTTATTTTGTAACAATAAAATTTTGAACTTTTTTAAATAAATAATGATGGTTTATATACTGCCTTAAAAGTCGGATTTACAAATTTTCTGTCCTCTTGCCATTTTAAACAGGGATGTTGGCAGTTTGCTAATGGTACGAGATCAGACATTTAATCTTTCTTGAAACTGAGCACTGTACTTACCAGTATTCCAAACACAACTGTAGAGAAGAAACCTCCAATGAAGCCTTCCCATGTCTTCTTGGGCGATAGCTGGTGAAGGAACAAGGACACGTTTAGTACATTGGTAGTGGATGGAAACATAAAACAATCTATAAATGGCCTGTTCCCACTGGAGTTGTGTGCTGCACTGTGAGAACAGAGCATATCAATGTGCGGGCGTCTGGACAGTCCAGTTCATTTGGGTGGGCAGCCCAAAGCACTACACTGCACACAAAAGTATTGCTTACATTGCACATCGATGCACGGCCATGTGTTGGGTTGTGTACACATGTTCAATAATTGTCGTTGGAAAGGATATTTCACTATCCTTTCCAACGACAAAAGACTGAACAATGCATGAACGAGCTCTGTACATACAGGGCCATTATGCTGTATGGAGAGGGGAGAACCATGGCGCGACACCCCGCTGCACTCTCTCCCCTTCACTTCCATTACGATCATTCACGGATACGCCAGGACAGATCCATGAACGACGAGTGCTGTACACACCCCAGATAAACACCTCAGGGTTAATACCGTTCGCGAATCATCTGACGTGTGTACGTAGCCTTACACAGTAGTGCAATAGTAAAGTTTGTCTGAGATACCATTAGCAACGTATAGCAAACCAGCACGTTGACATGTGCCAAGCATGGCCATGCATTTCTGCATCAGAATGCCACAATGATCCAGTGAAAGCAAGCCCTTAAGGCTCTACAAATTCTTTGAAATAATGGAATTGGAGAGCTACACCCACTGACCCATGAGGAATAAACAGTGGTTTCTCTCTGGGTATTCACTTTCCTTATCATTGCTCAGACTTAAAAAAAAAACTCATATATATATATATATATATATATATATATATATATATATA
>NC_092859.1:155229823-155310020 GCF_032062135.1 Pyxicephalus adspersus
TTTGTTGGGTAGTCGGCCAGAATGTAGATCTATAGGCTCATTTTCACATGCTTTTTCTCGGTCTCATTTGTTCCTGTTGTTTCTAAAAGCCAATTTATAGTGATATATTAGATTGTGCTGCAAATTACATATCAGTAGCACTAGCTACACACAAGAAGCTTCACAGTGACCTATACTTCAGCAGACAGTTAAGTCTGAGGTTTCAATCTGACATAACTTTTTGGTTTGTTGTTCATTTGCTAGCCCTTACTGCCCTTTTAATTATAACCAAGGTGGCTGAAAAATATTAGGGCTGTGCAAATAATAAAAGGAGGAGCTGTGGCATTTTTTTTTTAAATAACAATGTCTGGATAAATTGTATTGACAACTGACACTAAACACCAGCAAGGATTGCATGCGTTTGCTTGACGACTTCCTGGAGATTCACGTGTATACTTCAGCTCATTCCCCTAGAAGCATGTGCAATAAAAGACGATAAATTATTAGAGTGGATCTATGTCCTGCTAAATTAAAGCCCATCTCATCAGAATGAGATTGACTTCTGGTGCACATAAATGAATTATTAATGGATTAATGAGCCCCCCTGTGCAGCCACTAATCCAGTTGTCATACAAAGATTAGACAAACAGAGTAAGATGAATTCACAAATATAACAATATTTTTACTACAGACTATTAGGAACATGTGCTTAATAACCCACAATGGAGGCTGGTGGGGTAAGTGTAGAAGATGAAAAAATTCATTACAGAATCCAGATGCATTTAGCAGAAGTTTGATTAACCTGAATGTGCCCCTGTGCCAATGCGGTTTGTTCATGTTTGCTACAACCAAAGATTACTTTTCAAAATGATTTCCCTTACACGTTAAAATTATTTAAAAATGTTCTTGCAGGCCTATAATTCAGACTGTAATGGTTCTGCTTTGACAAGCTTCTGATAAGTGGCTTTTTGTGGTTTTTAAAAAATATACAAATTGGTCTAATTTGCACAATAGTTTATTTTCATCTGGCACAAACTGTAAAAGGACTTAACTATTTTTTGTTTAAAGATACAAAGAGCGCTCTACAGATATGTAGACTGAGATATATATCACCTCAGGACTGATATTGGATGAGAATCTGGTGTATATACAGCGCTCATAGTTCATCCCCCCCTCCTTACAGCAGAACGGCACTGTATGTACAGCGCTTGTTAATGCATTGTGCAGTCTTTTGCGGTTGGAAAGGATCCTGAAAGATCCTTACCAGTGACAATTATTGCACGTGGGTACGAAGCCCACGAACGAAGTGTCAGGCAGAGCAGTGACACATTGATAAGTCACCTCTCCTCCCATGTACTTGCAGCAGAGCTTCAGTGGCTCATAGTGCTGTCCCCACTTGTCCCAGTCTAATGCCAGAAGGCAAGAAGTGACTGGAAACCAATATTAATACAGGATCAAAGTTCAGCTTTAAATGCCTTATTAAGCATCTTCTGTCATTTTGCCAACTTCCCCCATGAGATATCGGAAGATTCTATACCTTGATGAGTGGAGTTCGGCCAAAGAAAAAGCCAAACATGTAGGCCATGATATCATTGCAGATCACACAGGAGATGGGCACAATAAACCTGTTGGAAAAGAACAAAAGCACATCGTGAGGATGACTGATAGACATGGTACAAAATATAAATTGAACAGCAGCAGTAAGATTATGTTTCAAAATATTCTTGTTACAGAGATCTGAGAACATATTGCTGCTGGACAAGTTCTACCATTCACATATCTTTCTTGGGACATATGGAAATGTCTGATCAGTTTAGAAAACATAAAATGTGCAGAAATTTTTAAAGAGAAGAGAGAGAAGAGAAACTGTCTGATCAGTTTAGAAAACATAAAATGTGCAGAGATTTTTAAGCAGATCGATGGATGACCGGTTCGGAATAAGCGCTATGCATGTCAACGGAGAAAAGCATATCGGGGTGCCGCTGGTTGTTTATCTGTCACTGGAAACGATCATGGGAGATCCTTTCTAGCAACAGAAACTGGATGCGTGTACACAGTCTTATACATAGTATAGTGGAAAGTCATCTCTTTATATTGGTGAAAAAATTCAGCAAGGTACCACTTTGACAATGCAGATAAACTCTCTTCACTCTCCCATTAACAAGATGTTTGATAACTTACATGACAAATGTTGATTAACAAATTCCCAGAGTAATATTTGGATCTTTATAATACATGTAAGAACAATTCTATTTCCCATGGACAGAAATAACAATTCATCTGTCTTCCCACAAATAAGGCAGCAGGGATGAACAGCTGCAACACAGCAAGGAAAAGCCAGAAGGCCTAGGGGTTCAAATCACCAAGAGAAAATAAATTATTAGTCCTTTTGTTTCTCTGAAGCCCAAAAGCCTAAAGCTATTGGAAGTAAATTGTACTATAGAAAGGAGGACAGACAAAGCACAATTTATTACTGCACTTGTAGGACTGTGGCTGCAACAGAGCAATGTATTGCAAGTTCTTATCAGTCACCAACACCCTATGTAATAAATCTCAGTGTTTCATTGCTGGGGCATATTATCACATAAGTCTATAAACAAACTTTTTAAGGCCTTGCAGGGCAATCTTCTTCAGGCTGACAGTTTCTCACTTTGTTGCCCTGAGAAAGGTAACATTGGCTTATAGACTTAAAGTGCAACTAAACCTGCGATACTCACCTATCCCCGTTCAGTCACAGGGCACTGCCAAATTTCTTCTTTTCTTCCTGGAGATAATCCAGACCCATAAACACATGGCTTAACAGGTTACAGGTGAAAAAAGTTTAGTAGCGGGCACAGAGCTCGAATCTTAAAGTGGAACTAAACTTTCGATATACATACCTATTCACGTTCTATTGAAGCATGCCGCCATCTTCCTGCTTCTTTACTTCCTGAAAACTATCTTTGGCCATTTTGCTTGTTTGTGCAGTGATGACCCAACTCCTGGCACTCATTCCCGACACACGCAAGGGAAGCTGGGATTGCTGGGTTTACCTGGCAACCAACCTTGAGCTGCGCATGCTCATCAAAACTTGACAGGTGGGTGGCAATCAGGCAGGAACAGGTTTTGCAGAAGGGACATGACCCGTCCCATTCTGCAATAGCCACCTGCCTGAATCTGAAAGTTCTAAGTTGGACTTTAGTTTTACTATAATGAGATAGTGTATCGGCCATAAAAACACTAAAATATATCTAGTGCTGGTGATTAATTATTTTAGAATTTCCGCATTACATGCAACCATCTACCAAGGTCACTTCAAGCATCCTTTGCCCTGCACCTGATCTAGCAATGCTGATTGCACAGTTTTGAACAGTAACACAACAGAATTGAGGATCAGAATGTTTTTATTTATGTGAATAAAATATCGCGAAAATAAAAAAAACTATTCTTTACTTCCGCAGATCCCTTTAGAGCTTTCCTAGATTGGGACCCGAGCCGTCCTGGAATCTCCTGTTTTCTTCCGACTACGTCTCCTGATCTGGCACTGTGCAGGTACAAGATCGGGTGTTGTAGCCTGCTGTAAAAGGAAGGGGAAGAGCGCTGATCTCACTGCGCATGCAGCAGGAAAAAGCCCCTTCTGCGCATGCCCAATCATGGGAATGTACAGAAGCAGCAAACAGAAGCCTCCTGGGATGTGTGACGTGGGTATCCCCCCTGGGTGCTCTGCGCCCCCATTCTGGAGCTTCATTCTTTTTTTCTTATTTAATTTTTTTTTTAAAGCAGAGTGGATCATTTATACTTTACATAAAAGGGTTGTCTACCCTTTTTATGCAAAGTAAAAATTTTGGTGATAGGTCCATTTACCCAGAGATTTTCTTAATAACATTTAAAATGGTCTAAAAGCACCAGTCAGCTTCTGACTTTCATGCTACTAATTCTGATTTTTAGGGTATGTCATACAATATTCAGTACCAATATAATATATTGTAGATATTATATACCTACAATGAAAATGATACGCAGATAATAAAAGCATGTAGTTTTACAAGTTCCCAATTTTCTTTGTAAACCGATGACAGCTCCAATCCGATTACACAAATTTGAAATTTGACTATGAAAATATTGGACCAGTTTAACTTTGCAAATGAAGCGACATGTAATCACAGTGCAAGTGACCACAAACAACTTAGGATGATTGCATTTCCAGCCTCATGTTACCTAAAAAAAAAATAATAACCTGATTGTGTTGTAGGATTTCAATTAGAATTGTACAGTAAAAGGTTTACAAGACAGTACGACAATTATTGCTATAAAATATACCCTTCCTCTAACACTACACAAGTACTGATATATGCCAGCAAATGCAACTCACCAGATCATTCCCTCAAACAGATTGTGAATTATAAGGTGAGACTGGGTGACTACAATCAGCAGAGTGACATGTGTCCAGCCAAACTACAAAGCAAAAAAAGAATTAAAAATGACTGCATTATACATTTAATTTACAAAAATTCTATGAATTATAATCCTAGACTTTATTTACATTAAAAATCTGCATAAACAATAACATGCGTAAGGGTATTATTATTCGGCAAAGATATTGTCTGAACAACAATTTTAATTCTGTACTTTTGTCTTCTTGGTGCCCTAAATACCATATACCATATATACATGTGTTATATGATATAAATTATGCTATAGGATAGCAATGTTCTATGAATCCAATTAGAATCAGAACGAGGTGTGCAAAAAGAGGATTCTTGCCCATGCAAACAGCTCTAAATTTTTCATAGTTTTTATTGTAGCTTGGAATTGCAGTAAACTAGGGATAATGTGCTGATTAAGCAAAATTTGTACATGTAATATGGCAAATATAAATATTTGGGTAACAAGGAGAAAATCAAAATTCAAATGTCTACCTCATACTTTCTCAACCAGGGTTCCTCCAGAAGTTGCTGGGGGTTCCATGAGCAATGAACAATTTGCACCTCTCAGGTCAGTGTAAGTGACACCAATGATCTTTTTGGCTATCTGTAAGGGCGACATTTTTCCCACTGACCACCACACTAACATACTGTGATATGTGTATATAGTAATTATAGCCGGGGATCCCTGAGGACCTGAAACTATATCCCCATGTTAAAAACATTGAGAAAGGTCTACTGAAAAAAAATAAGTCATAATAATAGGTCATAGCACTAACCTTCCCTCCCTAGCCCCCCTGTACACATCTACACCTAAACCATCCCAGCTGCTGATTTACCCGCTGAACAGCTGCAGCCTGCTCTTATGTTTACAGCAGAAAATATTTCAGCATTGACCCCCATCTGCAAAGTAAGACCTCAGACATATACAGAGCTGTCCCTAAAGAATAGAGACACTTGTTGTACAGCCCTAAACAATGCTATGAGAGCTTAGGAAACCATTGTCAAACAGGATTTGTGCTAAACATCTCAGCAGTTTGTGACTATACTGTGCAGAGCTTTATGAAGAGTAAAAAAGGCCTAGTCTGCACTTGCTTTTTTTTTTTAAAGCCTCAGAAAAGAATTCCAACACAGACTGTTGCATTGCCCTATGAAGAGATGTGTCAAGGCTAATGTTTACCATATAAAATTGGAGACGGTAATGCTTCTTCACCAGGCTCAGAACAAACATGCAGAACCCTGGAGGAAAACAAACACAAGATGACTAGAAGCAAACAATATGTTTAAAACTGTATGCAGCAGAAATATCTGTATTGGGTAAAACTATGTATGTATTGGTTAAGAGAAGGGTTTAAAGGTACAACAGTGTTCTGCCCAGCCTCTTTTAGCTGGGTGCACCATCCGGCACTTTTCAGTAACCACTCGGAAGTGCAGGGGCTACAGTTTCTTCTCTACAAAACAATTCAGGGAAAAACACTGAACAACATATACTGAGCTGGTAAATAGGCTGAAGGGCAGCAGGGTGGCTTAGAGGTTAGCACTCTTGCCTTGCACAGCTAGGTCCCAGGTTCGATTTTCAGCCAGGACACTCCAGGACACCATCTGCATTGCAGGTTCTCCCTGTGTTTGCGTGGGTTTCCTCTGGGTACTCCGGTTTCCTCCCACATTTCAAAAACATGCAGTTAGGTTAATTGGCTTCCCCCCAAATTGATCTTAGACTGTATTAACATATGATGGTAGGGACATTAGATTGTGAGCCCCTTTGAAGGACAGCTAGTGGCATGACTTTGGACTTTGTACAGAGCTGCGTAATATGTTGGTGCTATACAAATACTGTGTTATAATATTAATAACTCTGTGCACAAAATGGTTTATTTAAATATATTCTTTTTGAGTCAATAAAGGCTATAAACCCATTCTGTGTGTAGAAATGCCTTTGCAAACCCAGATATAACAACATTTCAAATGGAGAAGTGGAGGTTGTCAATGTGCTCTTCATGCAGAGACGCAGAAGACCCATTAAGTATAGGCTGCCTGCAGAAAATCACAGGAGAGGGGCAGATACAAGACCAGTCACCCTGCACAAGCCAAGAGCAGCGGTGATTAGTCTTTATTACAGTAAAAGTTACAAAATAATATTAAATAAATGGAAGGCAGCCTTTAGCAGTCAGCCAAACCTAAAACAAAGTTATAATTCACCTATCTGCGGCAGAAGTCAGATGTACATGGTAATTTTTATGTACAACAGATTCCTAGCTCCTGGAATCGGTCCAGCCCTGGCAGCAAAAAATCCAACAGGTCCACTCTTTGTTCATCTGTTCAGGAAGTTCTCAGTTTCACCTGGGCTTAATACAGTCTAATTTGACTACTGTGTGCTTGGTACTTGGCATTCATCAGTGTTAAATTTAGACCTTCACTATGCAGGAATTCTGCCAATGGCTGATGCCAGGGAGGAGATGAATGAATATTATTGCCATGTCTGCGCAGCTGGCACAGTGAGGATTCTCCTATCAAAAATATATATGTGCGGTCGTTGATTGTCTAAACTGCATGTTTTTGGGATGTGGGAGGAAACTGTAGTACCTGGAGAAAACCAACGCAAGCACGGGAAGAACTTGCAAACTCCATGCTAATAGTGCCCTGGCTGAGATTAGAACCTGGGGCCTAGCGCTGCAAAGGCCAAGTGCTAACCTCTAAGCCACCCTATTTTGACCCAACTTTTCAGTAACTAGCCAAGCACAGCCAGGTGATTCCTGAAAAGTAAAGGGTGGTGCAACCAGCACGTTTCAGAGAACACTGTACATGTATACAACCATACAACTGGAGTAACGAAAGCAAATAATAGAACTTTATTGTTTGGGTATGTAAGCATACCAGAGCTGTGTAATACCAAATATCAAAAATCTCCAGTTGGCAAAATCTTCCTGTGCACTCTGACTTCACTCTATATCTGTAACTCTGTCTCCAGCAATTTACATGGGTTACAAAACACCCCTATGTTCTGGAGTAGGGAAGAACAGAAGCTTTATGTAATCCTGCTTAGGACCCCAATGTTGCTCCTCAATAGAGATAGTAATAGAGATAGTAATGTAAAGACGCTTATGTGCAAATAAAGCAGGAAAAAAGCCTAAGGAAAACTAATGCAGTCTCCCTATCTAAGGTATGGTATACAGCGATATGCTAATTTTTTGTTCTTGGGTTTGGATACTTAGAGCTATTTCATACTACACACTATTGTTACCTTGGTGTAGAAATCGATTGCTAGAAAATAATCACAATTGATTTTAGTAGCACGATCACAGTAGCAAAAACTATGCATGTGCAACCATGAAGCAGAGAGCATACAGGCAATAAAATCGAGCATAATATTTTACCATTATATATACAGAATGCTCTTTTGTAAAAAAAAAAAAAAAAAAAAAAAAATATATTAACATTTACTGAAAAAATACTAAAATAACAACCCACCCGTCAGGTACAGGGCGAAGGAGATGAATCGATGGTATTTGCTAAGGATTCGAAGCGGTTCCTCACTCTGTACTAGAGTGAAGAAATAATCTGTCACCGTCTCTCCGTAGAAGAAATAGTTGACACAAAGCAAGAAGTACCTGCAGGAATTCAAGAGATTTAGTCGAATTAGAGAGTTAGAAAAAAAAATCAATACCAACACCAAGAAACTCTGTGCAATTCATTATTGTAATTAGCTATGCTTGCATTTCAAGAGAACATGCCAATAAACAGAAAATGATGCAGTTTGTTTATTAAGAGAGAACTCAAACTAATAAAATGTATCCAATGGGCTTAAAAGAGATTGCCGATAATAGAATCTCCCTTCCTCCCTATGAACTTTTAGCATCCTTTACCCACCAGCTAAGTGTCCGGAACCAAGGCAAGTCATAGGAATGGTAGACGTTGTATCCGATCATAATGATTTCCTGGAAACACTTGATCTGTACGCACATCACCTGCAGAAGGAAGCAAAAACTTTCAAAAAATGTTTTGATTTGGGCAGAGATTAAAGAAGAAGTAGAAGAAACGAGAAGAACTTACAATCATCATGAGCACGATAGGTCCCAAGTAGATGATGATGAAGAAGAAGCCAATCATGGCTAATGTTAGGATGCCTCTGACCCACCAGTTCTTCCATCTGTATGGGACATAGAAAAAAGAAAAACAGAACTAAGTATGCCGTGTCAGTGTGAGGTGTACTGTTCCATTTCTTATGCTGACCTTACACTAGTCGATGGGTGCCTATGGGGCTGTTCTAAATTTCAATTGCTTATACAGTTACTGCAATGCACTTATCGACTGGTAGACCTGACTTTCTGGCGGAAACCCTGTCTACCAACAGCCAGTGATAGTTAGGTTTTCCTTTAACACCAGCTTGCAGCCACTGGTTAAACTGCTGATCAATGGGAAACCTATTCTAATGTAAGTAGATAGCACCTGGACATTTTTGGGAAACAAAAACTAATAGAAAATCTCACATGCATGGCCATCTCCTTTCCTTCTAGGCTGGATGCCAGGGCAACCCAGCAATACCGACTTCCTTGTAAATCCCGGAATTAAAGAGTTACATCATCCCCGCACAGACAGTCAGAGTGGTCCAAGAGGGAGAAAGTAAAATGGCGGCACCCTACAATGGAATGCAATAGATGAGTTGTGGGGCTTTAGTCACGTTTTATTTGAAAAAAATTCACACACTGACCACCAAAGTAGTATTGCCATCAAATTACACTTTTTAGGACCTCAATAGGATTCAAGTGACTTCTTCACATTTATATTTAGGGGAAGGAGATTGGTGATTCTGTCATTTTTGCAGATGCTACATATTTGTGTGTCACTGGCATCTGTTGCAGAGTCTGATAGGCAGTCCAGAAGGAAAGGAGATGACCATGCATGTGAGATTTTCTAAAAAACATTTTTCCCAAAAATTTCCAGGTGCCATCTTCTTACATAGGAATGGGCTTCCCATTGATAATATTAAATATAACGAGTGGCTGCAAGCTGGTGTTAAGGTAAAATGCAGCCAGTGGTCTAATCGGCTGATGGTTGTCAGGAGTGAAAAAAAACCCTCCAGAAAGAAAATGGGATTGCAGCTTCTAAATAAACTGGTGACTGACCATAACAAATGTGTTGCCAAATACCACCAATAGGCAAATATTCTGTATGCTAACACTTAGAATACAGTAATACCTGTATACTTCTACAATCCTCACATCTAAAATATTTGAAATAACCATTAATGATGCTGCCAATGGAGCTCCAGCAGCAATTAGGGAAATTGGCAAACTAAAATAAGAAGAAAATTACATTTTGGTTGAAGTTTCTCTCTATTAGCTAAATTGCATTGGCTGATATTACAAGCAGATGGCAAAAAATTCAGAACTAGGAATCCAAAGTGTACTGATGTCTTAAAGCAGGCATAGGTAGGTAGAAATGGAAAGCATGCTGCAGGAATTCTATGTAAGGCCAGCAAGTGGTCACACATTTGGGGATATGGGGCATGACATGCATGAAATAAAGCTCATCAAAATCTTGCTTTTTCTGTTTTTTTTTTTTTCCTTTGCACTATCTTGCTCTTCTGTTTCTTCCCCATGATGGTGACGTCTGCTCAGGATATAATTAGTCCCGGTTACCTCTCACCCCTCGATGCATGCGGTGCCCACAAGCCTCTCAAATTCGTCAACGACGCATGCAAGTTAAATACCACTGATGAACTCTTCTAGGGTCACATAATAAAATCTTCCGTATGTCAATATACAGTAGATGTTTGTTTGGCACTATAAAACCCAATGCTGTTCTCAATATGCATACATTTGTCCAGTGAGGGGTAATTTAGAAGGGCTGCTC
Source organism: Pyxicephalus adspersus (assembly GCF_032062135.1). Taxonomy (NCBI): domain Eukaryota; kingdom Metazoa; phylum Chordata; class Amphibia; order Anura; family Pyxicephalidae; genus Pyxicephalus; species Pyxicephalus adspersus. Next base: position 155,240,059 of record NC_092859.1, read on the forward strand.
TGTTACCAGATGCCACGGACAGAAGCCATGCTTGATAACATCACATAGCAAACAGACTTCTGTACTGTTACACAATATTGTGTTATCAAGGCATGCAACACTCCACTCAGTCCAGCTGATAAGTATTCATGATCTGTAACAGAAACCCCAGCCAGGACTTCAAACATCTGTGTCTTCATTTCATTATTAGTGCAGCACAGACCACAAGGAAAAGTCTGGGACTGGGATACAATAACAGAGTATATCTGCGTGCAGCGTACAGGATACAGACAGGGGGCAGGAAATAGAACTATAAAAAGAATGGACATGGAAAGAAGCTCAGGGTTACTACAGCTTAACTGCTTATATCACAGAGAGAATGAGAATGAGAGACCGACGTGTGTGTGATGTGATAGATATATATACACATACATACACACATATATGATTGGATTTATTATAATATATATATGTGTTTGTGCATTTTTTGTACTGAACATTGTATTACATTTAATTTGCTTTCTTTTTTTTTGTAATGGCATTTATCATAGAAAGGAACATGCTTCCAATGTGATCATGATTGCTTCCATAGTGATCACCTGCGTTAATGCTACCTTCTATAATCCACTATATCCACTGCTCACAGTACATTAGGGTGCTGGCCAGTGGGAAGAATGTCATTATCTCCCTCCTAGATTGTCAGCTTTTTGGGGCATGGTCCTCTCCTCATCCAGTGTCACTGCCTGTCATTTGCAACTCCTATTAAATGTACAGCGCTGAGTGATATGTTGGCACTAAATAAATCCTGTTTATTAATAAACTGGTCTGAAAAGCACAAATTATGCACGGAACCCCTGACAACCTCTGGAGGAACCCTGTTTGAAATACACATATATGGGGGTTGTTTAACCTATCAATTGATTTGCATTGCTGCCAACTTACATTTCTGACCTGGTAAAAAAAAAAAAAAAAAAAAAATACTCCCCACAGCCACTCTCCCTGCACCTCCGATGACCTACAATTTCCTTACTCATAACCCCCTCACACGCATGGCTCCCAGACTTTTTCAGAGCTGCCCCAATTCTCTGGAATGGTCTTCCCTGTCCTATTCGGCTTGCTCCTACCTTCTGCCTATTTAAAAGAGTACTTAAAACCCATTTTTTTCCAACATTTCCTACGCATCTTCCTCTGTCTTTTGAAACTGTCATTACTTCCCACCATCACATGTCACCCACCATTCCATATTGTGTGATACTTTCCCCACCTCTTACATTGTAAGCTGTTCAGGGCAGGGTCATCTCCTCCTGTGTCAGTCTGTATCTGTCTGTCTATTGCAACCCCTATTTAATGTACAACGCTGTGTAATATGTTGGCGCTATATAAATCGTGTTTAATATTAGTAATAATAAAGATAGATTGTACAGGCTGGATAGTGACCTTGCCTTTTTTCATGGTTAATAATTAGGAGCAAGGTTAACTTCACCCACAGCTTGTGTTTGGACAGTGAAGGAGCAGCAGCTTACTTCTATACCTTGCCTCTGGTTCATGTAATATTTTCCGAGTAAATAATGTTTTTTTCATAATTATTCTTCTTGTCCTTATCCTAGACAACGTGTTCTAAGACAAAGAGAGGGGATAGGTGCTGTCATTACCTGCTGACCTGTCATAAATATTACTGGCTGCATATATAGACATTTACATTATCATCATTAGTTGCTTAGCTGCGCTGAAAAATGGTAAATCCCCATTCAGACCTCAGATCCTTTAATAGGGTTCCTCCAGCCGTTGCTGGGGGTCCCTTGAGAAGCAAAAACTGCTTATTGTTCAGATCAGTTTTAGTGACTGCAATGGCCTCTTTGGCTATCTGTAAGGGTGACATTCTTCTGCAATGTAAGAGGAATTCTTCTCACTGACCACCACACTAATGTACTGTGAGCTGTGGATATGAAAATTATAGCTGGGGTTCCCCAAGACCTGAAAGTTATTTCAGGGGTTTCCTTGCGTAAAGTCAAGTAAGTCTACAATATATCAACTTAAAAAAAAATGTGACCCAAACTGCAGTGCTGGCTCCCAGGTTGGCATCTCGGCTAGGGTTCTATCTGCATGGAGTTTGCAGGTTCTCCCTGTGTTTGTGTGGGTTTCCTCCGGGTACTCCGGTTTTCTCCCACAATCCAAACATGCAGTTAGGTTAATTAGCTTCCCCCCAAATTGCCCTTAGACTTTAATAATGACATATGACTATGGAAGGGACATTAGATAGCAAGTGACATGACTATGGACTTTGTACAGCATTACGTAATATGTTGGTGCTATATTAATACTTGTAATAATAATATTATTGTGACCCATACTGTGCATGCAGCAAAGCACTGGAAACACTTAAATTTAAATAAATCACTGTTTGGGTTATAATATTCTCCTGTATGAGTTTTTTCTCACAATAATCTGTAAGAGATTTCTTTTATCATTGCACGGTTTCATTAGAGGATGTGCCAGCTGGGGTTTAGCTGTGCAGTGGTTTCCCAGTAATCTGCTTACAATGCAGAGTCAGTCAGTGAATACATTCAACAGCCCGTTCCTGCATTTTATTATCAGCTATTTTCCAAGCAACACAAAAGTTGCTAAAATATTTTATTTATACCAAAATTTCAGGATTGCAGAGTAAAACTGTAGATGCAGCTATGTGCCTGCTTTGTGGGTGAAACCTGGTCCTGAGGGAGCCGATTCCACATTTTCACAGACCTTACAGTGAAGAATACCTTCCTTATCCAGAGATAAAACTTATTTTGCTCCAGACGCAAAGAGTGGCCTCTTGTTCTTTGTAATGATCTCAAAGTGAATAATTGGGAAGAGAGTTCTCTATATGGACCGTTTATATATTTATACAGGGTGATCATATCCCCCCTTAAACATCTCTTCTCAAGGGAGAATAGATTCAGTTCAGCTAATCTCTCCTCATAGCTGAGCTCCTCCATTCCTTTTATTAGTTTAGTTGCCCTTCTCTGCACTCTCTCCAATTCCACAATGTCCTTTTTGTGAACTGGTGCCCAAAACTGGACTGCATATTCCAGATGTGGTCTGACCAATGCTTTGTACAGGGGCAGGATTATGTCTCCATCCCTGCAGTCTATTGACTTCACTAGCTTTGGAATTTGCAGCCTAGCATGCAATACACTGTAATCTGCTTTTAAATTTCCCGCCAGGCCATGCCCCCCCTAGTGTACCGACACTTTGCATCGATCAAGCCAAGGATGTGATGCAGAAGCCGGCCGGGGATGGCTGGAGGACGGCACTGGATCCTGGGGAGCAGATAGGATTTTTTTATGCTACCCTGGATGTGGCTCAGGGCTACTACTTTTGGTATAAAAAATTCAACCCGAGCCACACTCGTGAATACTGCCAGAGGGGTTAATATTAAAAACAAAATAATAAAAAAAAAAAGTTTTGTTGGATCTCATCAGGACTATTATCAGGACTGAACAAAGACGTCCTTTAAAGGATCACCAGGGAATCTTTTAGTGAAGCTTTAAAAGCCAAGCCAATCGTGGAAATTACATTATTATGTTACAATGGATATGAGGGGGAAAATGCAAACTGTTGGTGGCAACTCAATTTTAAAGCTGAACGTGCCATGGTTACTTTCCAAAAAAGGTTGCTACCAACCAATGACATTGAACAACTTGTACACCGGGTATGCACAGTGGCTCACTAAGGAGTAAACGTAAACAGCCCTGGAACTTTCTCATTGATAACAAGTTAGCAATGACCTTAGCAATAATTTGCATCATGAAATCTTCTAATAAACGTGGGGAAAATTTAACGCAGGGTGGATGTACTAAAATGGACATGGCAGGCCACTCTCTTTTGTATAAAAAAATGTTTGTTCTAAAAATAACCATTTTTGGCAAAAAAGAAAAAAAAAAAACAATAGGAAATATGTCAAATTGAAAGAATAAAGTGTTTAAAGGGGTCAATGTTCATTAGTTTTCTTCCCTGACATCCCAATTATATGTAATTGTCTGTTATAGAAAAGAAGAGAACCTGGATGACAGGCTTGATAAAGCTCGGTTGAGGACCTCTGGAGTGTCGTCGGTCGGAGTTCCTTGTTGAGTGCCGGCTGGGTCAGTTTTACTGTCACTGTCAGATGCTGTCTCCCCATCAAGTTTGACATCGGGTTCAATGTCCTGAAAGAAAGCCCAACAAGTTTATTTACAATCATGATCTGTACAACAGAATCATACTTACATTCTGTATCTATTACATAAGATTATTAAACTGTATTTATATAACATATAGCTCTGTACAATAAATGCAAGTGCTGCAAGTGACAGACAGACAGATACAAACAATGACACGGGAGGAGGCGACGACCCTGGTCAGAAGAGCTTACAATCTAAGTGAGGGGGAAATAGCACACAATAGGGGGAATAGGTGAAACAGGTTCATAATTTAGCACCCCAGACTCCCATAAAGTATTGTACGGTTTTCTGTGCTCCCCTCCAGTACAAAATTTGCTTACTGTAATTTTGCTGCACACCAACCTTCCCACAATGTACATTAGAAACCCGAGTTAGACAGGCATTTTTTTAAGCTGGGTGGGAATAAATTGTACGCAGATGGCAGCCCCTGTATTGTGGCCCAGCTCTTCAGTAACCACCCAAAAACAGCCGGTTGGTTACTGAAAAGTGCTGGGTGGTGTGCCCAGCTAAAAGGGCCTGGGGGAAACACTGAAAACTGTAGCTGATCGAGCTGGCCACATTTACTGGCTGGAGGATTCCAAGCGCCATTTAGTCCTTTCCTGCACAGTCTGACTGTCCCTGGCCAACTACTTTCCATTTTTGAATTTCAGTTCTTTTTATTATGAAGGCTCAGCGTCACATGTGGGAGTTACCTAGGTAAGCCAGCATGCAAATGCTCATCCACATCGACATCAATCGATCATAGCATTCTGATATTTGAATAAGCAGCCCACTGCTTGCATCAGGTCTGAGGGATCTCCAAAGCACTGAGTCAGGGGGCTGTGATGTTTTTAGGAAACTATGTAGAGCAAACTATGCATGCAGGAATGAATACTTGTCTGAATATAACCTACCAATTTACTTTCTCTAACAGAAATGTACTTTTATCATTACAAAGCAGTTCCTTAGCACTAATCTGATCTTGAGTAGGCTGACAGGATGTCAACAGTCTACCCAAAGAAAGAGGAAACATTTCCTCCATCTCCTCTCGCCCATAGATCTAAATAAAAGGTTAGTTACATGGTGAAAGGTTGCAGCCAGGGGCCTGATCTGTGTTATACATTAGTAGTTTGGTCTCAGGATTACTGGACTACCACACCAGAATTCAGAAGTTCACACAAATGAGCCATAAATATTTTCTAGTTTGCGAATTAGAAAGCTGGCAACATCTGATCTATTCTACTAGGGTATTAAAATATTTATCATAAAATCTTAAATGTAGGCAGAGCGGTGGCTCAGCGGTTAGCACTCTGGCCTGTGCAGCGCTGGGTCCCCGGTTTGAATCTCGGCCAGGGCACTATCTGAATGGAGTTTGCAGCTTCTTGTGTGCGTTTCCTCCCACATTCCAAAAACATGCAGTTAGGGTAATAAGCTTCCCCCTAAAATAAGACTATGGTAGAGACATGACTAAAGACTTTGCACAGCGCAATATCTGGGGGCTATATAAATACTGTGTAATAATAATGGGCATGAGTTTTAAAGAAAGATGGCCAGCTCCAAAAATCCCCAGATCACGTTTCATAGCAAAGGCGGTAACAGTTATTTTTGACATCGGACACTGGCAAACGTTCACACAGCTGTAGATACTGAAAGGTATTAAACAGGGAGTTTATATATATTATATGTTGCTCAGTGACAGTGTGCTTTTTTGCTTATATTTTTACATACTTTTTTTTGGCCTGTAATAATTCCTTCAAGAAAACGTAAGGCAATTGGCCAAGTGCAATCAAAGACGAAAAAATGAAACAACACCCTGGACAAGAAAATCCCTATAGCTTTATTTGATTCCTTTTCCTGTATAAATACATACATATACACACATACATATAAACACAGGAGCCATCCACTCCAGACTTGTGGAAGACTTCTTCACTCATAACCTCACCACATGCATGGCTCCAAGACTTTTCTAGAGCTGCCCCAACTTTCTGGAAAGGTCTTCCTCGTCCTATTCGTCTTGATCCTACTTTCTGCTAAAAGAGCACTCAAAACCCAAGGCTTCAACCTCACTTACCCATTTTCTTCTGTCTCTTAAACGCTCACTACTCCCCACCATTCCATATTCCTCCTCCTATTGTGTGCTACTTCCCCACCTTCTAGATTGTAAACTCGTTTGGGCAGGGTCCTCTCCCGCTCCTGTGTCACATTGTCGCTATATAATAAATACTGTAATATAAAAATAACCTGTGCTGCTAAACATCACATAAACTGTAGTATTCTGTGTATCTTGACTTACGGATCTGCAGCCTTGCCATTATGTCACCAATTACCGCAGATTAAAGGGAGTTATAGGAAGCCGGAGTGGTTCAAACTGCTAATTAAGATGACTAATGACTGCTACAATGGTCTCTAGAGAACCTGACAGCTGTTGTAAAAGTGGCAGATGATCCTCAGCTCCCCTACATCGCTAAACAATGCACCTCATTTTTGGAAAAAAATATCTGCTATATTTTCAAGCCTGTTCCTAAATCATTCAACGTGAAGCTGTCTGGTTGCATGCAGATCCTCAATTTATAGCTAAACTCGAGTCAACATTAAAATTCAAAGATAAGCTTTAATAAGTAAAAGCAATTAGGTCCAGTCAGCCCCTAGATTTATGCAGTCTTGCTAGACTAGAGAGCTGGGTTTACTTTACTGGATACCCAAGACATCTCCATTTTACTCTGATCCTAAAAAACTCAAAGGTATTGTATGACAATGTTGTGTTAGACGAATTGGTGATATGGAGATTTGCAAGGTGGACAGATAAACCATATATTGGCCAGTAAGAGAGAAGAGAGAGACAGAAGGGGTTTATGTGTGGCCAAAAGCAAAGCTTCTTTATATAGTGAAATATAATAATCACATGCATTGCATAATAAAATTACTAATACATCCAAGTGATCAATAGCAGAATTAGCACCAATGTTTCCTCGCTGGTTCATTTCAAACTGGACATTACCCATACAAGTCTCCCTAATACGCCTGAGGAAGCCCAAGAGGCGAAACGCGTCGGGAAAGAGACCGCTCTTTTGACCTTTAAACAGTAGTTCTATGTCTAGTCAGACCAGGTATCGCTTTCACAGCCCACCTACGTGGCCACTCTACCTATCATTTATATGTACCTCACTATTTTGAAACACTAACACCTCAACTTCTGTATTTTGTACTAATTTAATGTATGTTGGTACTTCCACTATTGGTTACTAAGATGTATTAGTAATTGTAATATGCAATCTATGTGATTATTATTTTTCATTATATTAGGAAGCTTTGCTTCTGGCCACACAAATCCTTTCTGTCGCTCTCTAACTAATCTATTTGTAGTTTAGGGGGTGGCTTTTGATTTAGTTTGGATAGTTAAGAGGGAATACCTAAACCAATTCCTACCCACTACCTATATTGGCCATTAGATAACCTGTTTTGTGTTAGAACCAGACTCCGGATGGCTATCGGTGTGAGTTTAAGATTACATAATAAATGCAGGTTTCAAAATAGGAGCTGCAATTAGATTTTTATCATGTACAATATTACAACAACCAAAGAACACAAACATTAATTCCACTGGCAATGGAGAAGGTTCAAACAGCTATTGTTTTTAGGAAAATTTCAGGCCCTTACAGAGTTATTCATCTACTCCAACCACTCAACCAGGGTTAATGTATAACCCAAAAGGTTCATCCAGAGCAGCCATTATCAGTAACGTGGAACCCTAGGGACCCTCTATTGGTTGTTAGGAGTTTCTTGAGATTCGGCTGGTTGACCTCTCATCTGTTGGTGCCAACCCAAAGCCATTTGCCAGAGCCAGTAGTAGCATGGCCCCAGTGATCTTTTTAGTTGTCAGTTAAGATGGCATTTTGTCTAATATAACGTATAGGTATTTTTTTTCCCTCAGATCATAATGGAGATTTTCCTCATTTTTCCTCACTGACCCTCAATTTATTTTATTAGAACTTCTTTAAGACACTAATATTCAAGGGTCCCTGTGGGGAAGAAAGGAATGAAAGGCTGCTCCACAGGTTGCTATGGGTTCCTTAAGTAATTTTGGTCTGATACGTTATCACCAGTACCATGTAATATGTAAAATAGGATTTTTGCCAAAGTCCACCAATATAAGAAGGTTATTCCAATCTACAACCAGTGTAAGGGGGTGGCACAACACTTTCCTGACAATTTTAATTTGTTTCATCTCATTTTTGCTACTAAAAAAAAACATAATAAAGCAGACCTAAGAGTGAACTATCCAAACAATTCCACATTTCTGAATCTTACATATTTGTCCTATAACTACAGCATAGGTTACCTGAAAGTCATTTTACGGGTTACTCCATGTTACAAATGTTGAGAGAGGTTGTTTAATCTATGTGTAAAGATTTGGTTCCATGCCAGGTTAATAAACTTTTCTTAAGAAAAAAAAATCTCATTGCTTGTTTCCTTTTTTAGTTTGAAAACAGTCTGTGTAGCAATGAGGTTTTGAAAGTTTGATGTATTTTATTTTTGCCTTCAGAGTGGCTATGTTGCATTAAAGGGTCCCCGGAAGACTCAGTGTGGTCACCGACTTGTATACTCCTAGCTGTGTTTATATCTTCACATTGCATTTAGCATGCACATTATGGGCAGCACACAAGGAATCGTGGCATATGTAGTGCCAATGCATTAGACTTCAAAACCAGGGAAGTGCAGCAAAGAAAAGAACGTCCCCAAGCAAACCAGTTGTGTGAAAAACCTTGTGTTGGGTATTTACGAACTGGTTTTTGAGCATTTAACAGGCGGTGGTGAACCTCTTGCTATTACCCCATTCATAGCCTTATAGGCAGCACTTTATGGATGTGAGGAAGTTATAGCAGCAACCTGCCCATATTTTTTAATAAGTCCTAAATGCCTTAAGCAAAAATACAGAAAAAAGAAACCTGTATTCCAGCTAGTAAAGCAAGACTAGTAAGTAAGGCTTAACACTACTTTAAAGTAGTTCAAACATTTACATAAACTGTAGGACTTTAAAAAGAATTTGCAAGAATTTGCATTTTAAACACTGATAGGTTTTTGTTCCTGTCTATGCCACAAACTATTTGTGCCCTTTTCTTGGTCTTGGAAACCATTGTTATCAAAAGAGAAAACAAAGGGAAATCCAAAATGTTACCAAAAACTTTTTCCCATATGGCCCAAATAATACAGCCTAGGGCCTCAACAAGTATAGATCCAGAAGTGGTGAGACCCTTATTTCAGTTTTTCTTCGAGCCCTATACTACAGGGGAACCCGTGAAGAATTAAAAAAAAAAAAAAAAAAACTTTGAGGCCCTCAGGGACCACCTTCTAGATTTACTATACCCACAGTTCACAGTATATTAGTGTGCTGGTAAGTGGGAAAAACTCCTCTTACATTATTGGCCATTAGGAAGAATGTCACCCTTACAGATAGCTAAAAAGGTAATTGGGGTCACAGTCTGACCTGAGAGGTCCAAACTGCTCATTGCTCAAGGAACCCCCAGCAACCTCTGGAGGAATCCTAAGGTTCAATGTAACACTGCTAGAGAAACACAGACCTATTTACTGACCAATTATTATTATTATTACACAGTATTTATGTGACGCCGACATATTACACAGCGCTGTACAAAGTCAATAGTCATGTCACTAGCTGTACCTGAAAGGAGTTCACAATCTAATGATCATGTAGCCAACCATGGTATTTCTCTGCTCCTAGCCTTAATCTTTTGCAGCTAGATTCACAAATATCTGTTTATTGTATGCCACAGAGAATCTATTGGTGGAGCATAAAACCTTCATTTTATTATGGCCTTGAAAACTGGAAGGAACAAAGACTTCCGGTGGAAAGTATATTGCTGCTAGAATTCCGAAGCAATATCAACTCGAGAATGAGGGGCAAATTACAAACAGCTGGTGAAAGCCAAAAATGAAAATCCTTGATCAGTTAAGAGTTAGAATATTAAAAAGTACCTAGCTTAGCTTACTTTTTTCATTTATTCAAAAAATACCCTACCTTCTGCTAACGGCTAATATGGTTACAATTTAATGTTTGCTTATACAGGTCCTCTGGTATCCTCTGTGCCTCAGTGACCACGGACGTTACAGGGGCCAGTATCCGATGGATAAGTGCAGTATTTGCACCCTTACCACCTATGTGCTGGAGGCATCAGGATGTTGGAGATGAATGCCAGTATAGCAACCTGTGATGGTAGCTACTGAGATGAGGAAAAAAAATCTTACACCTATAGGGATGGAAAGCAGAACAAAGGGTTTTTTTTTAGCCTGGGTGGGAAGAAGCTGTAACCTGGGTGGTGGCCCCTGTATTACGACCCAACTTTTAAGTCAGGTTACTTAAACGTGCCAGGTGGTGCGCGCAGCTAAAAGTTGCTGGAGAGAGCACTGTACCTGATCCCAAACAGAAACCTATGATTAATTTATAAGTATTATTGTTACTTGGGGGAAAAATGCAAGTCAGAACAGACACCAGGCCAACAAAAGTGAAACAAAAATCCTAATGTTACCATAGGTGATTAAGGCAGGTGGTTATTGCAGAAAGAGACTGGGGATATCCCTATTTCTGTAGGAACACTTCATTGTGGAGGGGTTACAGATCTATTCGACATAACCTGCAGTATTACAAAAAGGAACCTTTTCCCCTCATCGTGTTTTTTATAATATTGTGACACACAGTGAAGGACAGCTCGTCTTTTAGTGAAATGCATTGCTTCGAGCAGTTTCTGAATCATTGCTATTGTGTAGAGTTGGATTTTAAATGACAAAGCTTTTGGCAAAGTACAGTCAGTATTTCTGCAAAGCGTGCAGACTGCTGTCCGGTGCATTTTTGTGACTCCATGGTCCAGGCCTTCGCTTATTGCTCACATACTAGGCATAGCCTGCAGTCTCTGCTCTGAAGCATTACATTTTTAAACATTTTGCCTAAAATGGTTTCATGAGACTTCATGTAATGAAGGGGGGTGGGAGAGGAATTCAGTATAAACACAGAACTGTTCCACTGATACAGACCAGAGTTGTATATGTTACATGGGAGTGAAGTCAAGCTTTTCATACAACAGAAATGTGTCGTTCTCAATTTCTACAATAGTATTTTAAAGAGCTAAAGAAACCCAAGATCTGTAGTCTGGTACGAGTTTCATTTAAAAAAAAATACGTAATATTATTTAAAAGGATGGTAAAACCATGGGTGCGCCATTTTCCACATCTATCAGTACTGGCTAAATTAAAATGGAATTAAAGTTCAACTTGAACCTTTGTGACCAGTCTGGGCAATTTTGCAGAAAAAGACAGGTGATATCCCTTCTGTAATAAGCTTACTGGCCTGATCACAAAGTGGAACTGGCATGTGCCCGGACTGAACGATTGCCCGTGTGCCAGTGTGAGTTACGTCAGCCTGGATGGACAAATAAGATGACTGAAGATACCATCCAGGAAGAAAATGGTGGTGCCCTACAATGGAAAGGGGGACAGGCGAGTATGCAGGGGTTTAGTTCCACTTTAATAAATTATATAACCAAAGCCATGACCAGCTTGTGGACATCTGACCATCACACCTATAGCTTTCCAATTGCAAAACTATGGGCATAAATATGGAGTTGTATGTGTATGTGCCGGTCTAGTAATAAGGATACTTGTAAGGCTAGGTGCCCATGCCTATGTTGAAGACCTGGCTTGCAATCTTGTTCCAAATATTCCCAAAGGTGTCTATTAAAGACTTTATCAACCACCAATCAAACAAGCAGGTTTAACAAGCAATTGTTAGGCTTAAGTCAACTACTGCTGTAGTTCCTGTGTTAATAAATGCTTAGGTGCAGCATCTGGAAGTCAATTGTCTTTAGATACAGTAGGATCTTGCCTATCCAGCTCGCGACTACCTGGCCTAGTATGGAGTACGGGGAAAAAAAAATCTTTATTCTAAAATGCCAGGGTGGTGCTGATGGACGTCTGCTGCGGTGCTCCTGCATGGTGCACGTTGGGACGTCCCTGCTGCCTGCTCTCCAGAACTGTGAGCAGATGTCGGTGGGTGCGGAGAAAGGAACGCTGCCCGTTTGTGGAGGTGAGTATTGTACTTTATTAATCGGACTCCGGACTATCCAGCTTTTTTGTTATTCGGCCTACCCTGCCGCCACAATAGGCCGGATAGTCGAGACTCTACTGTATAGCTATATTATGAATATTACCAGCTATGAAGAACTGCATACGTGGTTGTAGGCAGTTGATGACATAGGAAATTAAAAGAAATTTTCACAAAGGTCTGTCTGAACCAACCCTTAGGGTTAAGGTCAGAGCTCTATGCAGGACAGTTTTTGTTCCTTTGAAACCTTTGTATTTGGCTTTGGCACGGGGACACAGTCATGCTAGAAGAACATATTGCCAAATACAGCAACAGGATTTCAAATGTACAATTCTCCAAATATCTTGTTGTGTGCCAGATTATATTTCCCTTTTTACTGGAGCATCTAAACTCAATTTGTCTGGAGCGGCCGTATACTTTTGGCTCGATAATTTGAAAAACTACAACTGCATGCATAGCTGAAAAATAAGAATAAAGATAAAAAAATGGTTACCCTTGTGAGAAGCATATACGTTATATACAGAAATGATAAGAATGTACAGACTGCATCAAACGTTCATATGCATGAACCTCAAATGGAAAGGTCTCTGTCATAGTTTTGTTTCCAGTCCAGAAGGACTCCATTAGCTAAATTCTTCAATTTATAAATAACTGCTAATTAGCGAGACAACATGGGGTCTCCTAATGGGTAAGAACAGATGTATAATTCACCAATGTAAAGCAGACCTCTAATACAACACACTAAAGTTTACAAAGTTCCCACTGGTTATGTAAATAATTAGAGAAAGCTTGTACCGGAAGAAACAGCAAGGTGTCATGGCTGACCTCTACTATAAAGCAGAACCAAGATTCTCTTACTAAGAACCACTGACAAGTCTCATCAAGCTATACACTCAGACTACAGTTTCTTTACTTAGGCTACGTACACACGTACAATAATTGTCGTTAGAAAACAAGGGATTAATGACCGATCAACAATTATTCACAATTATGTTGAACGATCGTATTGTGCACAATTCTGTACATGCTGTAACGATACGATCGTTCAAATATTATCCACCAATAATGTACACGCACTAAATACGATCGTTTGAGCGATGTAAAAGTGACATGTACAGGAGAAAGTGTTTCACAGAACCATGCCGCGATCACTGAACGACCGTACACACAATAAATAGCGAACAATTATCACCTAATCAGATCCGCCGGGGCGATCATTTGTTTCCAGCGACATTCCTTATTCGGCGTCGTTGTTCACTTTTTTTGTTAAGAATTATTGGACAATCGGACGTTAGTTTCCAACGATAATTATTGCACCTGTGTATGTAGCCTAAGGCAAAGCAACTCTCATAGCCACGTGAGAGAAGTTACAGCATTTCAACCCAACCAATGAAGTTGATCAAAGATGCCAGAAACCTGGCCCGGCCATTGAAGATAGCTGGAAACTTCAAACTCGAAAGGAGATTTGGTGAAGATGGAAGCACCAGTGACTAAGGGGAATACACACCCAGAAGCACCTAATCAGACATAGGATTCAGCCACTTCTGACCGCTCATCCGCTTTCATTCCTGAATAGCTGGGAACCATTTTTTGCACATTTGCATGTGGATCTAACTGCATTGGCTCACCGTGAAGTCGTTTTTGCCACACGGTTGCATGGAGGAAGACCTACACCACAACCATAAAGACAACTGCAAGAAAAAGATTAACCTGCAATTAACTGCAACATCAACTTCTGGTTAACTTCCCGCTGGCCAGCACAATGTATGCACAATTCAAAAACACCACAGTGGGGGGAAAAAAAACTGTCTGCAGGATCCAGATCATCCAAGCAGAAACGTTACATGCCTGACCTTTGACAATGTTGGCTGTAGGCACAAAGATGATTTCCATAGCAAAGCTGTAATGACTGCAACAAAATCAACTGACGCGAGTTACAGAATAACCCCTTTCACATGCAATTAAAAAAGAAAATGAAATATTAAAAAAAAACCTTAAAAATGAGAAATATTCAACATTCTATTTCATCCAGATTAAACATTCTTTCCTCCATCTTTGCCAAAGGCAAACACATCATAGGAAGAACATCAGATAATTTGCTTTTTATTTTGAAAGGAAGAATCTCACACATGGTGAGTGCAAATTTGTCGGTGGATCTATACTAGTCCCCTCCTATATTGTGATACTTCCCCCACCTTCTAGATTGTAAGCTCTACAGGGCAAGGTGCTCTCCTCCACCTGTGTCACTGTCTGTCATTTCCAACCCCAATTAAATGCACAGCGCTGCATAATAAGTTGGTGCTATATAAAGCCTGTTTATTTTTTAAATAATATTACTAGGCCTTAAATCTGCCTGACCTGCTAACTGCTTTCGCATATCACCTCCCAATGGCACCGCAATCTTTTCATCTCGATCCATCTGTTAAATGTGCAATGGACGTGTGTAGGAGCATGCTGGTCTGCCTGGCCATGGTTTCATTTAACATTGTGTTTACTTTAGGCAACATCACTTAAAGCGCAACTAAACTAAAAAAAACAAATTCAAAAATGCGAGTAAGCAGGTTCTTTATTGTAGAAGGGAAGGGCCTATGTTCATTCATTCCTGACAGCCAGCTATGCTGGGATCACAGCTCATTATATATTTCAGGGAAGATTGCAAACACACACAGTGTTTCCTCCAGCCCTTTTTGGCTGGGCGCTTTTTAGTAACCAACCGCCTGTTTTTAGGTGATTACTGAGGAGTTGGGTCACAATACAGGCTGCCCCCCCACCTACAGCTTCTTCCCATCCAGCTTAAAACAAACTCTGGGGAGAACACTGCAGACAGGTAAGTTTCCTTTATTGCAGAAGTGTTGTAGTCTTTCCCTCTTGTTATAAATAACCTGCCAGCTTGTCATTTTTGTAAAGTTTAGCTCTGCATTAAAGTCCATCTAAACCCCAAAACAAATATGTAATATACTGTGGCTTACCAGTTCTTGGATGTTTGAGCCCTCGTGTACCTACACTCCCTCCACTCTGTCTGTCTTTATTGCTACCCATGATGGACTGCAGACTTGTCTTCCAATTTTACCTTGACTACATGAGGTATGAGAGGGAATTGGAGGATAAAGATCAGTTCAGACTTGTATCGGAAACAGCGGTTCCTATGAAGCATGCTGGCAAGGCTGCACAGGTTCCTATAGACCCAGCATTCCTTCACAGCCTACTGAAGTGCTCACTGCCACAATTCACATATTCTATAAGCTACCCGGGATGAGAATCAACATTCACATCATTCTCTGCATGTGCTGCAATGTAAAAACTAACGCAGCCACATCTAAGAACAGGTAAGCTGTACAATCCTTGCATTTACAATGGGGATACACAAGTGAATATCTCTCCCACCTGCCATTTGGAGCTTTGAAACTTCATCTAAGAACAGGTAAGCTGTACAATCCTTGCATTTACAATGGGGATACACAAGTGAATATCTCTCCCACCTGCCATTTGGAGCTTTGAAACTTTAGCTCAGAGCAGATATATGGCAAAAAAGGGGTTCATTAAACTGTGGCTGACCGACCTCCCATTGGATAGAAAGTGTATTGTTTTAGAACTAAATCCAGCTACAGGACACCAAATACACTTTACTTGTCTGTAAAAGCCAGTATTTTAATCACCACTGGGAGTGGAAAGATATTTTTCTGCCCACTTGGTCACCAATTTAGGCGGCACTTTCCTTTTAACCCCTAAATGATTGATTGTTAGAAGACTCAAACATTTTTTAAGAGTTCTTCTGGGGTAAAAAGAAAGAAAAGTCTTCTTCTGACTAAATACCCAAGCTAAGTTCATCACCATAACTCTAACCCTAAAGTGTCTCGTCTAACAGGAAAATCACCGATTCCCAGTAAATTAATCAGCTGTCGTATCTGTAACATTGGGCCAATCCCAAAAAGAAAAAGGTTGACCTATTAGTTTTACCTGATGGACGCACTGAATCAAACACCCCTCCATGCTATCAGGAACTGGAAGATCAATACATGGAAAAACAAACTGCACATATTTACCAAGCGCTCTGAAAACACAACTAATATATGTCAGGAGTGGAAACAAAACTCGTGTACTGCAGGCTGAAATTTGATGGCATGGAAAAGTGCACGGAAACCCTAAAAACATGAATATTCATTATAACATGCATCTGTACATCTCGAGTAAATATATCCAGAACAGTCTTCAAAATGTTAAAGTAGAACTAAAGTTACTAATTACTTTAATATCTAAACAGCTAAATTCTTACAATAATCCATGATCAGGCCGGTCATTATTGCAGAAAGGGACAGGCGATGTCCCTTCTGCAATAATCCCTAAGTGATCTGCCTGATCACTTCAAATATATGGCAAAAAATTGAGCTGCACATGCACAGCATTAGCTTTGGTTGCCAGGACCAAGCGTATGCTGGGAACAAACTCCTGCATGCATTGGCAGGAGTTCCATGAACCCAGCTTGGCTAATCAATGGGGGAAGAGAGGAAAGGAGGGTATAGCAGGTTAAGTTCTGCCAATCCTGCCAGTTACAATACTGCCCATGGTACTTTCTGTAGTAGGGTGACAGGTTCATTCACTACCTCGGCATGCTGACAAACTTTCATGCATACTGAAGTCAATGGAATGCTTGTAGTCAATGCACACTACTAGAGAAGCAATGGACTCCAGGACAACTTTGTGAATTCACTAGTTGCAATACACAGCATTGGTGTAATGCAATGTCATTCTTTCTGAATGACACCCCAATGCACTTGTGTGGGAGTACAGGGCTCCAGGGCATATATACTTTTTGTGCACCAATTCCAATAAAGGAAGAATTCATGAGACTAAAAATAGGTGATAATCTTTGCAATTCCAGAGACACATAATGTTTGTAAGAAAGTACAATCTGCTTGTTGCAGGAAATGGAATCTTCACATCAACATTAAATTAGAACAATTTATCCTATCTACAATAAATTTGCAATACAAACACATTTGAATGTTATAAAAAATGAATGTCATGTACTATAAAGAAATGATTAAATAATGATGTAGAGACGGTGAGAATTGTCCTGCTGTAAGAAGATGAAGAGGAACAAAGCGCTCCAATGACTGCTGCACCCAATATGTAAAATGAATGATCACTCTGGTGTAAAGAACAGAGCCACAGGGCAAGGAAGAGAAAGCAGGATGGGATCAGCAATTTGTCAGTATGCATGCTCTGCAGGGTTAGCAGAGAGTATGTTTAGTGATATTATTGTAGTGATTATCCTAAAATGACAGGAAAGTATTTTAAAAATAATTCTGCCGTTATCTCGGTCCCATGTGAAGCAATATCCAATGCTTCCTTATCACCGGAGCAGACAGTGATGAGAAATCTCCTATGGGACCTGAACAATAATTAATAAGCACCCAGCAGAGGTTGTAATCTATTTTAAACCAGAATTAAAATGTGTGCAAACCCTTAAAATAAATTTGCTACATTTTGCTCTGTTAAAAATATAATCGTAATAGTTTTGTTGTGTCTGTTGGTTTAATGCAAAAAATAAAATTTCCAGAAACCTTGTGGGTTTATAACCACTCAGTGATCCCCCCAGCACCTTTTAGCTGGACGCACCACCCAGCACTTTTCATAAACCATCTGGCTGTTTTTGGGTGGTTACCGAAGAGTTGGGTCACAATACAGGGGCTGCCATCCGCCTACAATTACTTTCCTCCCAGCTTAAAAAAGATTCTGGATTAAACAGCAACTACCTGGGCTCTCTTCCAGTATACAAGGAGAGGTCACTGAGTAAGATGGAAGTGGGGTGGTTCAAATATTGGGGGTTTGCCAACACATGGACACAGGAGCTTCTATGGGAAAGCCTGGTCCATCTCACTACAAGGTGATACTTTTTCTCCTAAAGCCACATTGTACTGAATGATGCTCAGAATAAACTGTTCTAATACACAAAGTTGAATCTGTGCTATAGACCAGAAGCTCTGGGCGGACAGATAGCTATCATTATTTGCAATTATTTTTGGGATCTGTGATGGAAGCGACACCAGCAAATGCCTGTAAAGGTCTACTGTGCCTTGCCCTGGACAAATGATGGAGATCAACAGATCTTGCGGATCAACAAACAATTGAGTGGGGACAAATCTTTGCCCTTTCCTATAGAGGTGGAGAAAGTGGGGTATGCCTATGTCTTCCCACAGAACAGTGTTGTGTGTATTGCAGTTGTTCTACTGTCACTTGAAACAACCAATGGCCAGCAATCTAAGAGGAATTCTTCTTACTGACCACCACTAATGTACGGTGAGCTGTGGATATAGAAATTATAGCTGGGGTTCCCTAAAGACCTGAAAATTATTTAAAAGAGTTTCTGCAAGTTAAAGTCCAGAAACACTGCACCAATAAGTATCTGCACAATCAGGTAAATGATCAAAACTTTCCTGCTATTGATCGCTTACCTAGATTACCACTCAAAATGCTGTCACTACTAGCCATGTCCTGTTCACTCATTGCATTCTTTGCCCCAACAACAGAAGAACAGGCATTCCTGATCAAGGTTGGATTGCTCTTGGAACATATAATAAGTGCCCTAGTTTTTAATTGATCATAATTACATTCAATGTTTTAAAATCGTATCGAACATCTAATCTAATTTTTCTTATGGTGGAACTAAAGTTCCACTTTACAAGAATTTGGGACCAGGCAGGGCTGATTGCTGTTCCTTCTGTCAAAATTCACAGAGCTGCACATGCGTAGCTCAGCGTTGGTTGCCAGGATACTGGAACATCCCGGCTTCTCTGCAGACTGATAGGACTGAATAAACTCCGATGTGCATGTGCAGGAGATACATCATCCCAGCCCGGCCAATCAAAATGGAATCAAGGAGGATAATGAAGAGGATGGTGGTGCCCATGATGGAACAAAGACAGGGGAGTATAAAAGGGGTTTTGCTTCAGCCAAGGGTACCCAAAAGATTAAAGAGGATCCCTAGGAGAGGAGCAATGGCAGATGGATCTCCTGCCTACACCAGCCACAAAGGTAAGTTGATGCTTTTACACCAACCATAACCGTATTCTCCCCAGAAGTCTTTTTTTTTTTAACTGAGTGGAAGAAGCTGTAGGTGGGTGGCAGCCTCTGTACTGTGACCCAGTTTTTAAGAAACAACCTAAATACAGCCGAGTGGTTGCTGCAAAGTGCCGGGTGGTGCACCCAGCTAACAAGGGCCGGGGAGAACACTGTATAAAAATTAGAGCAGTGATATTGATATGGAAAACCTGCAGGACATTGATCAGAGAACGCTAATGGTCAGCTAGATTTGTCACGTCTTGTCAGCAGCAGGATCCTCATCAATAATACAGAGAATCAGAATTACCAGGATCCAGAGCTGGCAATTTTTGGTGGACAAAGCATAGGGGAGGGGAAGCACTGTCATATGATTTCAATAAGTTCCTCGGATGGATCAAACCGAGATAAAGCTGAGCCTATTCTCTGCTGCATTGTAAATCCTCCTGGCTCTGCTATTTTGAAGCCTGATTATAATAAGTCTCGTTTAGGGCAGAATTCGCTGGGCATGCAATATCTAGCGGTATCTGGTCCCCACCACCACGCTCCCCGGGGACTCGGGACACAGATGGGTCTCTGTTGAGAGCTGTTGGCAGGCAGCATTCACATTAGGACATGAATGCACAGATTCACAGCAAAAGCCAAGAAGTTAATAGCGTATTATTCCAAAATAGCAACAAGTCTGTGCAAAGGAACAGCCAGAAAACAATCCCTGGAAGTAAGAAGTGGATCATGCTTGGATAACTCCCTCTCAGACAACAACTTGTAATAATAACAATGCAATCATACAAAGACCAGGCCATTCACACACAAGTGTTATGTACTAACAGAGGAAAGAACGGGTAGGAGAAGCTGTAACAGTTCAAATCTAACTTTCTTCATCTTGTGAGAGCAGAGTAATGCTTCCCATACACAATGGATGGTCCTACAAAGATGTCCTGCCAAATCTTTAATCATTCAACCACAGACTTGTTTATCAATGAACAATCAATTTGTCTATATGGATGGGGCATCGATCACTGATCCTAGTCCTTCTTGCCTTATGAATAGTTTATCAGACGAATCAAACATCAGGCGACACTGCACACAATACTCGGGTTGAACGTCTTTCCAATAATCTGAATATTGCGTTGCATCAATGGAAAATTGATTGGCCTGGTCAAAGTCTCTATGGCTGATGGATCAATCGATTGTCCTTCTAACAATCTAATCATTGATGTGACATAAGTCAATGGATTTAACTGATGAAGTCCATAAAGGTAAGGGATCAATCGTTCAACAATCTGATTAACCAAGTGTTTTATCTCAATGGAAATTAAATTTGGTGTGCAAATCAATGGACAATGGATCCATCTTCCAACAATCCGACTGTCTGTGTTTTATAAAGTGATGAAGTCCATATGGACAGGAGAACAGTTGCTGATTATTGTTCTAATATAAGTCAGTGGATTCGTCTGATGAAGTTGTTCAGATGGAAGATCATTCACCAATCTGATTATTGGAGTGTTGCATGTCACTAGAAAATTAATTTGTTCAATAAAGTCTACAAGCCTAGAGGATGAATCATTCACCACAAATATTATTGTGTTTTACATCAATGGACAATCGGTTTAGTTAAAAGTTCATGCAGCTAGTGGACTGATTGTCCTTCCAACAATTTGATTAGTGGTGACAACGGATTCACCTGATGAAGTCTGTAGAGACACAATGTACATCAATGGAAGATCAGTGTAGAAGGCTAGAAGAGCAACCATCCACCCAACAATCTGAGTGTTAGTATGTTGCACGTCAATAGGCAATCTATCCGCCCAGTGAAACTTGGAGAATTGATCCTCCATTCAACAGTCTGATTGTTGGTGTTACGAGTCAATGGCTTTGACTGATGAAGTCCATATGGATAGGGGATCACAGGGGTCGCTAAACAACCTGAACAACGGAGTGTTGTATGTCAATGGACAATAAGTTTGCCCAATGAAGTCTACAAGGCTAGGGGTTCAATCAAACAACAATCTGATTATTGGTGTACGTAACATCAATGGACAACCGATTTATCCAAATAAAGTCCATGTAGTTAGTGGATCGATGAATCTTCCAAAAAAATCAGATTATCAGCAAGTCATAACAATGGATTCACTTAATGAAGTCTGCGGGGGACCACTCATTTACATGAAAAATGTACGTCAAGACCGCTTTGGCCAATGAAGTCTAGTAGGCCAGAGGATCAAGCATCTGCCCAACAATCAGAGTATTGGTATCTCAAACGTCAAGAGATGATCAATTCACATAATGCGGTTTATACATCTGAAGGATCAATTGTCAGCCAACAATCTGTGTGTGAGTATGTTGTACGTCAACAGGCAATCTATTCGCCAAGTAAAGTCTAATGATCGATATCCATCCAAAAATCAGATTGGTATATTGTACGCCAACAGATGATCAATTCACCTAATGAAGTTTATCTAATTACAGGATCAATTGTTTGTCCAATAACCGAGTGTTAGTGTGGACAATCTCTTGATCCAATGAAGTCTAAGTGGCCAATCATCCATTAAACAATCTGAGTATTGGGGCGTCAAACGTCAACGGAAAAAACAATTGTTCAATGAAGTCTAGAGGGTCAATCCTCCATCCAACTGAGTATTAGGGCGTTATATTGATGGACATTTATTCCCTCAGATAAAGTCTATGTGGTTAGGGGGTTGAATGTCTATTTGGCAATCATATTATTGATGTGTCGTGGAGGATTACTGGAGGTCAGAGTTGCCTCATGAAATCTATACGGGTACCAGATTGATCATCCACCTGGCAATCTGAATACAGGTAGTCCCCAAGTTAAGGACATCTGACATATGGACGACTCATAAATACCAACTAGAACGGAGGCTGGAGGGGCCGGATTGCATGACTTGCAGAAGAAATCTTTTGCTAAACACAGCTGAGGTTGTGGGTGATCTTAGGGGAGCTTTTCTGCAACCTCTTGTAACTCTTTATTGACAAAAACTCTGCAGCTGTTTCTTTTTGCATATCAAAGCACAGATTGCTCCAGAAGTTAATGAATGTCTAGGCTCCATTAAGATTTTTTGTTTTTGCTTTGTTTGTGATTAACTCACAGTGAGGATTTTATACTCAGTAACTGACACCAGCCCAATATGTTGGGACAAACATCTGTCCTAATAGCATTTATTAAAATAATGTACCTGTACCGACTTACATACAAATTGAACTTAAGAACAAACCTACAGTCCCTATATCGTATGTAACTCGGGAACTACCTGTATTACAACTTACTGTTTGATATTCATCCACTGTGTATTGAAAGAATAATGAAATCTGACTTCTGGGTTCCAAGTCACCACTCAACAATGGTACGATATCATTAACTTTTACTACCAAGGTTATAACTGATACAGGAGCATCGGCACCCCCCAAGGTTTGATTTACTAAAGAAGTAGCCTAGCATGTAGCAATGTGAACTTGAACTATTAAAATAAGGTGAAACTGTTTTAGTTTAATCAGCCAATAAGAGGCTGAACATAAATTGGCTCCATTAAGAAAGTTAGACTTGCAAAGTGATCTGACTCGAGAGCCCCTGTATCCGGGGGGACTCCACAGCGAGCCCCTGTATCCGGGGGGACTCCACAGCGAGCCCCTGTATCCGGGGGGACTCCACAGCGAGCCCTGTATCCGGGGGGACTCCACAGCGAGCCCCTGTATCCGGGGGGACTCCACAGCGAGCCCCTGTATCCGGGGGGACTCCACAGCGAGCCCCTGTAGTAAATCTGCCCAAGTTGATGGGGATCTGATGCATATTAAACTAAAACTAAAGCAGCCTAAGTGATCATTCATCCTGATCACCGGCAGACATACAGAGATGTACTGCCACTCCGATCACAACACCGTCTCATTCTGTAGTGTAGTTGATGGAGGTTGTGTATATGGTTAGCCGTCATTCCACACACCCCCCATTTCATTTTACCATTCATGCACCAAAGGGGGAGGGGGGCATTATTCCAAGTGCACTTCCAAAAACAAACATAGATATGGCAGCCCTTAGACAAATTTTGCAGATTGTACACAGAACCCTATTGTTGCATGATGGGAGGCTCATTGGCTCTCTCCTTGCAGCACAGGGATCCCACATTCACATCTCAGCCAGGAGAACATTTGCATGGAGTATGTATATTCTCCCTGTGTTTGCATGGGCAAGCTCTGGTCATGTTAAGGATATTAGATTGTGAGCTGCTCAGCTAACACTATACGTTAAGTCTTTGTAGATTGCTACAATATATGTCAGAGCCATAACAATATCGCTGCAGACAAGATGAATGTATTTGCAACAACTGATATGCCATCAATTCATTCAAATGATATGATATGTTTACATTCCTTGGCTGTCTGAATTCTATTTTAGAGATAAAGTTTTATGAAATATAATGGAGACAATGGGAGATCCCTGCAGTCCCTATGCAGCCCCCCATCCATATCCTGCCAGGACAATCTCTGCCCCCCAATGTTGTCCCCCCAGAACCTCCCTGCAGCAGCCAGGCCCCATCCCCCCGGTACCATGACAACGCATAGTGTCACCCTTATGGGGGTCTCATTCAGCCGGGGTCTCCCTGATGTACCTTATCCTCAGCCTCTGGCTCCCGGGGTAGTCTCTGCCTCAGCTCCGTCATCCTGGCGATGTGTAGAGATGAAATGCTCGGCTCCGTTATCAATCAGCAGCCGATATTCCCGGGCCCGTGACAAGCAGCTACCCCAACCTCCTTCTCCAACTCCGGAGCGGGAGCGCGCCTGGCGAGAACCCGCAACGCCCCCCTCGTGCCCATTGGAGAAGGTTGCAGGCGAACAGCGCCCCCATTGGCCGGTGGGATTAAAGCGCGTGCTCTGACATCTCCAGGTGGCGCGCATCCCCCCCTCATCTTCCTACAAGCCCCGCCCGCTGGTCGCCATGACGTCATTGTTTCCTGAGGTGTATGGGGGATGCTGGGCATTGTAGTGCATTCATTTTATATTTCAGGAGTTAGGAGAAAGGTTCCACCTCCCACTGCCTGTCATATAATATTCCTGTGTATCTGAGGGCACTGACCTAGAAATAAAAGGTCATTCTGTTTTATTTTATTAGGAGAATTATCATCAGATGTAATCAGCCACAATATTAAGGCCTTGTTTACATTTGTGTGGTGCAGCCTGGTAACAATGGTGTGCCGCAGTGCCATTCATTCTGATAGAGGCCTCAAAGCAGCTTGTGGTGCAAATATAAAAAAGGCATTTCTATTACTGTGTTGCCATGTGTTAGGTAGCCCATTCAAAAGAATCGCCACCATACAGCACCACAGCCATGTTATCACGCAGCGTACCCTCCCTGTGTAATGTTGTGTAGGTTCTTGCTTTGTGACCCATCCAGGCATGGACTCCGTAATAAGGTGACTGTGGTATCCGGCACCAAGACATTGGCAGAGGAACCTTTAAGACACACGGCCTCTGATAACCTGTTTTCTTCCCTAATTCTTCCCCTGCTGCCTCCACCAACCTGCCCCCTACCTAAAATGCACCCTGCTGCCTCCTCCAACCTGCCTCCTACCTATAATGCACTCTGCTGCCTCCTCCAACCTGCCTCCTACCTATAATGCACTCTGCTGCCTCCGCCAACCTGCCTCCTACCCGTAATGCACCTTGCTGCCTCCGCCAACCTGCCTCCTACCCGTAATGCACCTTGCTGCCTCCGCCAACCGGCCCCCTACCCATAATGCAGCCTGCTGCCTCCTCCAACCTGTCTCCTACCCATAATGCCCCCTGCTGCCTGCTGCCTGGTCTAGGTTCTGATGCTCACCTGCCCATTGTAGGGGTCTTCATTATTAGCCTGGGGTCAGCATGGAAACCCCGACTGGTCTGAGCCCCCCATACCAACAGAAAAATGTAATGCTCTGTGTTCTCTCTTTTAAATAGGTTTTCATTACCACCTTTGTTCAGGCAAACTAAACATGAAGTCATAGCACTCCAAAACACAGGATTCTCACATTACTATACCAGCAGCGTCACAGCATGTTGAAAAAAAGCCAAAATAAAGCTCTCAAAGACTGGAGAAAATACACTTTCATCAGTGAAGCTGGTTCAGCAAACCTGAAATGGATCAGGTCCAGGATTCAAAACATTTACTAGCAAATAGCAAATGCTTTTGAAGAAATCCATTTCAGGTTTGCTGGATCCACCCCGCTTCACCATGGAAAGTGTATCCTCTGCTGTCCTGGAGAGCTTTAATAAATCAGGACCAATGTCTTGGAGCTGTGTTTCAGGACCAATGTCTTGGAGCTGTGTTTCAGGACCACATGGGGTCTCTTCCAGAAATTCCCTTCACTGCAGATGTCACTTTGATGCATTATGGCAACCTGGGCTTCTCTGGACTATGAAAGTACTGAACTCCCTGCTTATGTTCTGCTTATGTCATTGGCTAATTTCATTCTCCATAATTATCTAAATTTAGAAATAGGCAGGGCAGCTGGTGAGAGATAATGAAATAGAATGAAGGTTATACCATATCACTGATATGGTTAAACACCCTTTATTTTATGTGCGAATGAAGCTTAATTCTGCACCACCCTATTTAGGGAAGAGGGGCTTCTTAGGCTAAACACTATATTAAGACAAGCTTACAATCTAGGAGGTGGGGGAAGTATCACACAATAGGAGGGGATATGGAATGGTGGGTAAGTAGTGAGGATTTAAGAGACAGAAGGAGACAGGTAGGTGAGGGAAAAGGGTTGGGTTCTAAGGGCTTTTGTAAATGAGCAGAAAGTAGGAGCAAGCCGAATAGGACGAGGAAGACCATTCCAGAGAGTTGGGGCAGCTCTAGAACTGAGATTGAGAGTGGGGAAGTCATTAGCAGGTCATTGCAGGGGAGAAGAACATACGAATTAAGAAAAAGAAAGAAAAGAAAAACTAGTGAGATAAATTAAAGCAAGAACTGTGATGCACTTTACCCAATACATTGCAGGGCATGTTCACAATGCACCAACGCCCAGGTACCATGCACACAATAATGCACACAAGGCTGGTGTTAATGAGCCTTTGAGAAAGGAAGCAGTTTGTTTTTAAATCAGGGAAAGGTGTCAATTTGGAAACAATGTTAGGTAATATCCTGGCATTGGAATCATTTTATTTCTGTGCAAAACTTAGACTATAACGTTAGTTCGGGGCTGGTCAGCAAACGAGAGAGAAAATTTTGGCTACTCTATATTATTACACAGTATTTATATAGTTCCGACATAATAAGTAGCACTTTACAAAGTCCATAGTCATGTGACTAGCTGTCTCTCAAAAGGAGCTCACAATCTAATGTCCCTAACAGTCATATGTCATTATTACAGTCTAAGGTCAATTTTTTGGGGGAAGCCTTTTAACCTAACTGCATGTTTTTGCGTGGAAGGAAACTGGAGCACCCAGAAGAAACCCATGCAAACACAGGGAGAACATGCAACATTCATGCAGATATTGTCCTGTCCAAGATCCAAACCTGGGACCCAGTGCTGCAAAGACCACTAACCACTGAGCCAATAATATATTCTATTCACTAGAATTACCTGTGAATCACAAAAACAGGTAACTTGCCCCAGGGGAGACACACCCTGCTGACATAATTGACTGAAAAATACATTTTTTGTTAATTATGCAGTTATTCCTCATTATCTTACTGCAGCTCCTCGGGTAAATGCAGCAGGGAGCACCAGCAACCAGAGGTTGGGTGATGCCCTCATTATCTAGCAGCCCATATTTTGTATTTTGTCGGTCTTCAGGGAGTTGAAGAAACTGTAGACAATATTGCTTCCTTAGTGGGCTCATTATATTGTTTGGAGGTCTGGCTAATATTACAGCTTCAGAATTCAAAGGAGCTTTGTCTTAGATAAGGTGTAACTGGATGGATTTAGTGCAGGATGTATGACTTTCAGTTTTGTTTTTGAAGATGCTGTAAATAAGCATCCTGAAATGTACTCATGTATTTTAGATGTGATTCTGCTGCCAGTAACTGAATTAAAAATGAGTATTAAATATTCCTGAAAAGGACAATCTGTGTTTATTAAAACAAGCAAAAACCTTATAGCTTGCTTTTTTTTTTATTTTTTTTGTTGCTGATATTTGCTTTATCTGCGTCTCTATTTCCTCCCTCATCAACATACTAATAAGATTTTATAAATAAATCTACCTTTTTTGTATATATATTCAATTTTAGATCTGGTGAAACAATCGCTGGGTCTATGAGCTTTTCTGCGCAATGCAGCCAGATCATGGCTGGTTGGAGAGTTCTTCAGACATCACAGTACCGTGCAGAGGCCACACTGCACTATGCCAGCATTGGATCCTGAGCCCTTAATAATAATATTATTCTTTTTAATATTAACAATAAGCTGCTGCGCCTTCACTGTCCAAACACAAGCTGTGGGTGAAGTTAACCTTGCTCCTAATTATTAACTATGAAGAAAGGCAAGGTCACTACCCAGCTTGTACAATCTATTATTATTATTATTATTATTACTAATAGTAAACAGTATTTATATAGCGCCAACATATTATGCTGCGCTGTACATTAAATAGGGGTTGCAAATGACAGACAGATATAGACAGTGACACAGGAGGAGGAGAGGACCCTGCTGAGAAGAGTTTACAATCCAGGAGATGGGGGAAGTATCACACAATAGGAGGGGGATATGGAGTGGTGGGTGAGTGGTGAGGATTTAAGAGACAGAAGACGGGTAGGTGAGGGTAAAGGGTTGGGTTTTGAGATCTCTTTTAAATGTGCAGAAAGTAGGAGCAAGCCGAATAGGACGAGGAGGTAGACCATTCCAGAGAGTCGGGGCAGCTATAGAAATGTCTTGTGTGATGAGGTTATGAGTTAGGAAGTCATTATTAGGTCATTGGAGGAGCAAAGAGAGGGGCTAGGGGGGTATTTTTCTATCAGGTCAGAAAGGTAAGTGTAAGGATTTGTGTATCAGGCAGGTAGGTGGGACAAGATCTGCACAAAAGCTTGAATTGGATACAAAGGGTAAATTCTGAAAAGCTTGCAGTGTGCAATGTGCAGTGAAATCAGAATAAGCATATTCAGGACAAAGAAGGAGCTAGTGCAACTGTGCAAAATTGAAAGGCTGGAGAGATTTATAGTTTATCAAATTAATTTTTCAATCTTAAACAAATCAACTTTTTCCTCTGCAGATTCATACATGACTTACCTGCCATGGTCCAAGGGTTCTTGGTATGTAGGAGTATGTGAAGGAGCCTGGTGGGGAGGGTAAATTTCTTTGAAAGTACAAATATCAATAAATAAAATATACTTTCCATTCAAGGAGCTTTGACGTTGTGTTTTAAAATCAGCTTCAATCATTGGTTAAAAACAATTTACTCATAAACTCTAAGACGGTGGGAACAAAGTGTTTCTGCATAGTTCCCGACTGTTGACAAGATGCCAACTGCTCAGCCACCTCAACCTCTGTGCTAGTTCTGAAAAACCATAATTTATGGACGGGGCGGGGGGGTTAGAGGGATAAATGGGAACTAGTTCCCAAAAACAAAAAAATTAAAAAAAAAAAAAAACAAAATAAATGGGAACTAGTTCCCAAAAACAAAAAAATTAAAATCAAAACAAAAAAAAATAAATAAATAAATTTTTAAGCCCTTAAATATGGTTTTCTAACTAGAATTTAAGGACGGGGCGGGAGGGTTAGAGGGATCAAAAAAAAAAGAACAGGTCAGGTTGAAAAAGACATAAGTCCATCAAGTGCAACCACTAGGGAAATCAACATATCCCAGATTTAAAACCCTATGGACTCAGCGATGCTGTGAGCGACCAATCACAGTGAAGCCTGACCCCAGTGACATCATCAGAGCACAAGCTTTCTCTGGACTCAGTGATGCTGTGTGGCGACCAATCACAGTCAAGACATTATAGCAGCATACACATGTTGCTATGACAACATAGTGAAAACATTATAACAGGACGAGTCGCAGAAGCGCTTTTCACTGTGATGCTATGAGGTGACCAATCACAGTCAAGACGTCAAAGCAGCATACACATGTTGCTATGACAACATTGTGAAAACTTTATAAAAGGAAGAGTCACACACACCAGCTTTCATTTCTGCTGAGACTTTGTCTAGTGCAGAAGCGCTTCTCATTCCATTGACAGATCTTTCACGGTTTCACAACCTTTGGATTTGACTTGGAATTCAGACTTTCCCGGTTTAAAGACCTTTGGACTTTGGACTACGGATTTTGCCTCACGATTTGGCACCATGTGTTTTGTTTACCTGAGACTGATTCCCATGTGCCTACGTTTCATAAGAAAACTAGTGGCACCAGCTCTGCGCAGAGCATTCAAGAAGCTCCTTAGATATCTGTCCCGTGCAGGTCTAGGACTAAGCATTTATAAACTCATTACCAAAATGAGCAGACTGGGGCTTCTTAAACTTTTAAAGCCCCTAATTAGGGTTTTCTAACCATAATTTATGGACGGGCCGGGATAAATGGGAACAAGTTCCCAACAAAAAAATCAAAACACAAAAAAACTAAAAAAAAAACTAAAAAAAAAAAAAACTAAAAATAATAATTTTTATGCCCCTAAATTTGGTTTTTACCAAAATTTATGGACGGGGCGGGAGGGTTAGAGGGATAAATGGGAACTAGTTCCCAACAAAAAAAATTAAAAAACAAAAAAAATTAAAAAAAACAATTATTATTTTTAAGCCCCTAAATATGGTTTTCTAACCATCATTTATGGAAGGGGCGGGAGGGTTAGAGGGATTAAAAAAAAAAAAAAACAGGTCAGGTTGAGAAAAGACATAAGTCCATCTAGGGAAATCAACATATCCCAGATATAAAACCCTATGGACTCAGTGATGCTATGAGTCCACCAATCACAGTGAAGCTTGACCCCAGTGACATCATCAGAGCACAAGCTTTCTCTGGACTCAGTGATGCTAAGAGGCGACCAATCACAGTCAAGACATCATAGCAACATACACATGTTGCTATGACATCATAGTGAATACATTATAAAAGGACCCAGCTTTCATTTCTGCTGAGACTTTGTCTAGTGCAGAAGCGCTTCTCATTCGATGTGGCAGATCTTTCACGGTTTTACAACCTTTGTGACTCGGGAATACCGCTTTTTGCAGGTAAAATCCACCCAGAGTCACACTCGGGAATACTGCTAGTGGTGTTAAATCATATGTGTGTGTGTGTGTGCATTAATAAAGCTCTCCAAGACTGGAGAGGATAAACTAGTCTGGGGGACCCTGGAATGGATCCGGTCCAGGACTGAAAACCTTTGGCAAATGATTGGCAAGTGATTTTTCAGAAATCCATTCAAGCTTTGGATCACCCAGGTTCACTCATGATATTCTATCTTCCCCAGTCTTGGAGAACTTTATCAAATCGTATGCTAGACATACACTATGCAACATTTTTAATAGATTAGACCAGTGTGTCTGCTATAATTGCTATATCCACAGTATATTAGTGTGGTGGTCAGTGGGAAGAATTCCTCTTACATTGGGAAGAATGTCTCCCTTACAGAGAGCTGAAAAGATTATTGGTGTCACTTAAACTCACCTGAGAGTCACAAACTGTTCAATACTCAAGGAACCCCCAGCAACCTCTGGAGGAACCCTGGTTAGAAACCATGGAATAGACATTGGGCTTGATTTAATAAATCTCTCCAAGGGTGGAGAAGATACACCTTTATCAGTGAAGCCGAGTTATCCAGCAAACCTGGAATGGGTTTGGTCAAGGTTTGAAAACATTTGCTAACAAATAGCAAATTACTTTAAAGAAATCCATTCCAGGCTTACTCTGAAAAAGTGTATCCTCTCAAGCCTTGGAGAGATTGATTAAATCAGGCCCATTGAATCAAATAAAAAAGCCTCCTAAAAATCGGGAAAGTCCATTATAGTATCAATCAAAGCCCGATAGGAGAAGCAGGCAATCAGCAGTTGCATAGTTTTGTATCACCACAAGCAGTACAAAGCTAGCAGTGGCAGAACTTTTGAAGTGCAAGGCGGTAAAATGATTGATATTCTCTACTTTTCAAGTGATCAGTTAAATATTGATTGCTTGCTGGATCATGCATACAAATAACTAAGTGTATGCCTAGAAGTAGTTCTTTAAACATGCAGTTAGGTTAATTGGCTTCCCCCCAAAACTGACCTTGGACTGTATTAATGACATATGACTATGGAAGGGACTTAGATTGCGAGATCCTTTGAGGGACAGCTAGGTACATGACTATGGACTTTGTACAGCACTGTGTAATATGTCGGGGCTAAAAAAATACTGTATAATATTATTAAAATGTTGTTTAATTTTCTTTGGCAGGAATCAGGAGATGCTATTTCCCTGTCCCCCTTGGTGGCGCCCAGCACAAGATCACTGGCCACAAAAGCGTCTCCTAACACCCAGTTTTTTTTACCATTATTGTACATCAAAGACTCCCAACTACAACCATAGACCTCGTCTACTATGACAGATCCATGGATTGACAGCTCCAACCAAGCACTTTACATGTAATATTTTCCAGTGTCTCACATTTCTACCCCATACACTAAGTGGTCCCATTGCATTCATCTGCTGAGTGATTTTATCTTTCTTGTATAGAATTACGATACATGAACACATCAAGACATTTTATATTGCCTATAAGACAACTCTGGAAAAAAGATTTTATGACATGTTTTATATCGGAATAGAAAAATG
Organism: Pyxicephalus adspersus; assembly: GCF_032062135.1. Classification (NCBI taxonomy): domain Eukaryota; kingdom Metazoa; phylum Chordata; class Amphibia; order Anura; family Pyxicephalidae; genus Pyxicephalus; species Pyxicephalus adspersus. The sequence continues at coordinate 155,272,129 of NC_092859.1, forward strand.
GATGGAACAAATGTATCTTTAGATGTCATGAGGAAGTCAATCAAGGAAGGATCTTTATTAAAGTTGGAAAATTCTTTGACAGCATGTGTGTATAATCATATCTCAAACTATAAAAATTAACATTAAATGTTCACTTTTCAGACAAGAAATTACTTGAGCAGCCTTTCCCTTTTTAACATGAGGAACCCTTGATATAACTTTCAGGTCTTTAGGGAATCCCTTCTATAATTACTATATTCACAGCTCACAGTATATTAGTCTGGTGGTCAGTGGGAAGAATTCCTCTTCCATCACTGGCCATTGGGAAGAATGTCACCTTTACAGATACCGAAAAAGATCATTGGTGTCACTTCAACTGACCCGAGAGGAACAAACTGCTCATTGCTCAAAGAACCCCCAGCAACCCCCGGAGGAACCCTAGTTGGGAAACAAACATTACATTAGTGCTCATATTTTAGGATCTAGGCAAAATGAAATGTATTGTCTTGATGAGTCAGGACTTTAGATGGGCATACACTGGGCAATGGATTTATGATCATGCAAATGATGATAAGATTTACCTGCCAGAACTGTGGTCAATCTATGAAATCTGTGAACCGGATATGTTCCTAGAATGATAAGGTCTGCAAAGGTCTAAAGTTATTCAGACAGAGATTGTCTTAAGACGTTGGTGTATATTGGACCGTGAACGGATATAAAGTAGTTTCAAAAGGAATTCTCTTTTATCGTTGGTGTATAGTGGATAAAACACGGAGACCGGCAAGCCAGTCAGAGTGACAGTAAGCAAAACTCAAACTAGGAACATATCCCATAACAGCTCCACTTAGTCTGAGCCCTTTATTCAAGTGTAAAGCCAATCAATAATCCCATTCCAGGTTTTGAAGCAACAGCCCCGCAAAGGACTAAATAGTCCTTCGTGGGGCTGTTGCTTCAAAACCCGGAATGGGATTATGCTTAGGTAAATCTTTTCATCCACTATCAGGTTTAATATGGGGTCCAATTCAGTTAAGCATATTGTAGAAATTTTAATAGTATAGTGTATAAATATACCCTATACTATCAAAATTTCCACAATATGCTTAATTGAATTGGACCCCATATTAAACCTGAAAGTGGATGAAAAGATTTACCTAAGCAGTGAGAATACCTGCAAAAACACAACCTATAGCCTGTCAAATTGGTAGTTATTATATTCTAATAAGAGCCATTTTTAGCCACATAACAACAGCTACATTCGGACAATTAGTATCACTTAACACCCTGTACTCTTGTGATTTTTCACAACTGGCCATCCTATATTCAAATCAAAAAGAATCCCCTGAGGAACCCAGAAGACGAAACACGTCAGTAATGAGACTAATAATCCTCATTGTTAATTCTCTATGAATGATTCAGTAATCCGTGTGAGAAAATGCAAAACACGGGTATACTATTCTTATGTATTTAGTTCAGGATCTATATGTCTAGTCCAGGTGACAGCATAGTTGATCTTTGTTATTCTAGGTGATATTAGTCCAAATAATAAACTGTTCATATATATTTTTTATAAAGGGTGCCTATAAAAGCCTGTCTTTTTCCCTTTTATTTATTTATTTATGGAGAATTTATTGGGCCTGATTTAATAAAGCTGTTCAAGACTGCAAAAAATAAACTATCATGGAACAAGCTAGGTGATCCAGTAAACATGAAATAGATCAGATCAGCATTTAAAATATTTGCCAAATAGCTAATGATTTTTAAGAAATCTATTCCAGGTTTGCTGGATCACCCAGGTTCTGGATTACCCAGTGCAGCGGTCACCAAACTTTCGGACATCAAGGACCACTAAATTCATAATTTCAAATCCTGTGGACCCTTATTATGAATTTTTCTAAAAAGATAAATACATTTGTAATATAATGATCTTCCTAATGGTCCTGACGAGGACTGTGGAAGCTCTGATTCATTGATCAGCTCACGGTTAAGTGAAGTATTACTGTTAATATTTTCATTAGGAAATAAGGAAGGAAGGAGCTAAGGAAGTGCAAAATATTTGATGGCTTTTTCTCACTCATTATGGGTTTTTTTCATTCGAATCTAAAACCAAACAAGAAATGATAGTTACCAAAGTCAAAATATTTGATGCTATTAAATATAACAGTTAAAGAAAATACACAATTAAGGTCATACCTACCTAAAAGAGCATCTGAAACATAAACAAATACAATAAAACAATCGGATGAGAATCGGTATTGGTGGAGCGGGGTGATTATTGGTCGAAACAATACTGAAGCGTACGGGTCGGTAACGGTTGCCTAATACAACTTAACACTACACTGACGTCATGCTGCGCCTTTGTTGTTTTTCGGTCTCTAGTACAGTTCGTGAATTTAGTACAATATAAAGTCATTCAGAACATAGGAATTTTTTTAGAATATTATTTTTTTTTTTAATGAAACATAAAAATTGCAAATAATGTCCACATTTTCTTTGGACCACCAAAATATTCTCTTGGGCCACTGGTTGGTGACCACTGATCCAGTGTGTGGTTCAGTACTGTGAAGAAGGCACTGGGAACTATGCAGGATTGCTGAGGGGGGAGAGAGAAAGGGAAAAAGAGGAAAAAAGAAAGAGGGTGGGGAAGAGAGAGAGAGATGGTGAAAAGGGAGTGGGAATGAAAAAGAAAGGGGGGAAAAGAGAGAGAGGAGGAGGCAGTGAAGAGAGAGAAAGGAAAGAGATGTTATTGGTACCTGTGGTATTTAGTGTATTTACAGGTGAAGATTTTTTATATCATTAGAGTAGTGTGTGGTGGATATCTCTATATTTTGATTGTGCCTAACTCTGGTTTATATACTGGTAATTAAATAAAAGACAGTGTATTGAACCCCTACATTTATGTTTGTAAATTTAGATCACCTGAACCCCGTATGTTTACATAGAGAACGTTTTATTGACCTATCACTACCCCTGGGGAAGCCCACTATGGTGAAACGCGTAGGGTACTACGGTTGACATGACAGGGTTCATACCTATTTAACCATTGCATGGTGATGTATATTTGTTTAATATTAGCTGGAACCTGTATAGTGCCACAGCAGGCCTTAACAAAACTTTGTATGTATCGCAAGAAACTATTGTGATATAGAGAGAAAAGGTTGTAATTGTTTTTTGTAACTCTATGTGAAAATTGTTCAAATCTTGTAGAGATAAGGAAATATGACTTATGGGTAAAAAGGATATAACTCTTTTACAATTTTGTATGTAAACTTGTACTACAAATTATATTTTCTATATTTGTGCCAAAAACTCTATCTTTCTCTGTCTTTTATTTAATTACCTATTTACAGGTGAATGATAAAGAGAGAGAGAGAAGGAAGGAGGAGAGGAGAGAGAAAGAAAGAGAGAGGGAGGTGAGATATATCAATAGTATCTCTGGTATTTTGTGTATGTACAGGTAAATGATAAAATCTGTTTCTTTCCTCCAGGCCAGTCCACGCCTTTAAAAGCCATTATAAAATATTTCAAACACCACTGGAAAGTGTATCAAACATTTTCCAGTGATTCCAAACTAAATTTATTGTTACATGCATACACCTTGATTTTTTCCAAGTAGCATATACTGTATCGCAACAGTAGAAGTAAATAGGGCTCGTCGGGTCACTTCCACGTTTAGCAATTCGTTTCTTTGTTAACAAGAATGGAGTTCCTGATTGCCATTTTAGTTTAAATATAATGCAGCGATCAAAGCAATGCTTTTCACCTTACAGAATCCCCCTTTTATAAATCCAGCATTACCCCTGGAAATCAGAATTTAAATGATTATCAGATCATCGCTTTATTTTAAACAGGTCCCTAGCCTCTTCATAGATATAAGAACAGAACAGGGGTCCTTTAATGTTTATTGCAGCTCATTTAGTGCTGTTTGTAATTCTTTAATAGAATGAAAGCCTAACTAAAACCAATGGCAAAGTGACAATGTTGATTAGTGTAAATTATAAGTATTACCTTTGGAACTCGACTTTAAAAAGATGAAAACCCCCACTGTGTAGCTGTGCACCTATTTACACAGACAGGACCTCTCCTACCTTTTAGATTCCTGTTCACAAGTTGGAGTCCTATAGATTAGGGTCCTACTCACGTAGACATTTGGCTTCATGTGTGATGTGGGGTTGCTGAGGGACGCAGTCTGACATTATTGTTCTTCTTAGTTTAGGAGTCGCATTGATTGACCGTTCCATCGGCTGAAATTAGAGAACATTACTGTAATGCCGTGTGCAAGCACATTGATCCATGCAAAAGATATTCTGAACTCCGCTGTGTTTTCTCTACACTGTATTTATTTATAATTTATTAGTATTAGAGGCTTTCTTGTTCAATATTGAGTTAGGTTAAACTTTAAGAAACCTAAAGACCGGAGAGGGAAACCAAATGAACAGGTGATTAGCTAGGTGCTTCTACCCCTATTTAATGTACAGCGCTGCGTAATATGTTGGCGCTATATAAATCCTGTTTAATAATAATAATAATACTTTTCTTTATCAGAAAAATAACAGATGGAATTGTTTTTCCAAACCAGCTTTTTTAACCTTGAGGAAATCATTTTCAGGTCTTAGGTAGCCCCATACTAAAACCAAATTACTGGGGGTCAATGGTAAGAAAAGTCTCTTAAAAGAGTGGCCATTAAAATAATGCCCCCTTATAATAATGGTTAGAATACCATCTTATAAATAACAAAAAACATCATTAGAGCTATGCAGTTGGCTCTGACAAGTGATGTTGGTTGAGGAACCCCTAGATGAGACTGGCTGTTCTAAATCATAAAATACAAGGCTTCTCCAGAATGTGGCATGATAATCATTTCCTGACCCTAGACAGCTTTACACTTTATGATGGTAGGAGTGATAGGTTAAAATGTCCCTACTGCAATGTTTTTAGTTATCTAAAAGATGGTATTCTAATGTCTTGCCGCTCTCTTCCCTCCTCCAATGACCTACTAATGACTTCCTCACTCATAACCTCACCATCTGCACGGCTCCAAGACTTATCTAGAGCTGTTCGAATCTCTGGAATGGTCTTCCTTGTCCTATTCGGCTTGCTTCTACTTTCTGCTCTCCACTATTCCAGAGAGTGGGGGCAGCCTAGGAGCCATGCGTGTGAAGAGGTTATGCGTAAGGAAGTCATTAGTAGGTCATTGGAGGAGCAAAGTGAGCGGCTAGGGGGGTATTTTTCTATTAGGGAAGAAAGGTAAGTGGGACAAGAGCTGTGGGGGGATTTGAAGGCAAAGCACAGGAGCTTGAATATGATTCGGAAATGAAAGCCAATGAAGAGAAATACAAAGAGAGGCAGCAGAAAAGAAGTGGTGGAAAGGCTGTGTATGGGGTAGGCAGGGATGTGGAAAGGATGGATGAGTCTGGCTGCAGCATTCATAATAGGTTGTAGAGGAGAGAGTCGGGTTAGTGGAATACCAGGGAGGAGGAGGTTACAGTAGTCCAGACGAGAGAAGATAAGAGCAGGACACCACTTGTCCTTTTCTGCAATAAAGCCCTGCTTCATCCCAAATTTTAAACTACCTGGACCTTTGTGGATAGTCATCTCTTAAACTGGAAATGCCAGCATTCATGCACTAGATGAAAGACTCAATGGCACCTATATTCTGAGACTTGACTGGAGCTTTGTATATCCTATAGCTTAAGGTCAACACAATTTAATGGACTGGGCTGGATGATAATATACATATTTGGTTATTTTGTCCAGTATGATTATCATATAGAAATATATGTCTGTTATCATTATCAGGTGTTCATGGTTTGCTGAGCAGATATCCATAGAAAAAAGAGAAACACCTTAGTGCAATAGTGTGTTGGTGTGCCATAGGGCTGCCACCCACCAGGGCCGGATTTGCATTTTTTTCTCTCTAGGCCAGCAAGCTTGGTGAGTATGGGAGGGTGGCCATGATGATATTGGAAAGTCTTTGGGGGGAGCCTCTAGCTATGTAGAGATAAACGCTGAAACCTTTAGATCTGTAATGGTAAACATGAAGCCGAACAAAGCACCAAATGTAAAGAAAGTGCCAGTGGGATTTCTGCCAATTCACTAACAGCTAAACATTGGACCTGCACTGTTTTTGGCAATGCACCATACCTCAATAAATTATATATTTTGCATGTTATGGTGTGCAACCCTGCAGCACACATCCCAAAAACATGCATTAGACCAGTGGTCGCCAACAAGATCCAGAGTCCGTGCATTTAGTGGTCCGTTGGTCCCGAAAAGGTTGGTGACGGCTGTATTAGACTAAAGCAGAACTTGCATTAACCTCCCTGGGGGTCTGATTATGTTCGTATATTTATGTCAAAAGCGGTACATTGTTTTGCGTGGCAATTTGTTGTTTAATATTTTAGGCCTGTAAGTGTTAGGAATAACTCCCGGTTATGTAAAGTTTGAAACACAAATCATAAATTATAATAGAATAAATAATTATAATTCATTTTATACATAAAATACACTTTTTTAAAACATTTATATTTTTTATATTTGTCCAAACCAGGGTACAATAACAGAATAAACTTTTGGATTTATTATTTGGGTTTATCACTGTGATCAATGTTTTCCCGCCAGGCCACGCCTCCCCGGCGTACTGACGCTTCACGCATCGATCGAGCCTGGGGATGTGATGCAAAAGCCGACCAGGGATCGCTGAGGACGTCGCTGGATTGAGAGGAGCAGGTAGGATTTTTTCAGGGTGAATTTTATAAAAGGGGGATCAGATTCTGTAAGGTGACAAGCATTCACCCCATCCACACTCAGAAATACCGTCAAAACGGTTAAAAAAAAAATTTGACCTTTAAAGGTGTAAACCCATCAAACCTTCCGAGTCCAGTAGCTCCGGCGCCATCCTGTCTTCCTTCCAGTGTGGACTGGACAGCAGGTGCCGCCATCTTCTTCTGAGTTCAGCTGACAGCACTGCGCAAGAATCGGACATTGCTCGTTCCTGAGCATCTGTGAGATCGAGACTATTTTTATCATTTACCATGAAAGTCATACTACGCATGCTCGAAAATGGCCACGCACAGGAGCAGCCTGCAGCAAACCAACACTGCAGCTTTCCTATAATTTTTTACCACCGTAGGTTAAAGCGTACCTAAACTCAGAATTTTCATTTTACATAAAAGGGTAGACAACCCTAAAATTAAAAACTCTGTTTTTTTTTTTTTTTTAAAAGGGTGCAGCAGCGCTCCCTAATTCTTGATCGCCTTGGCAATGGAGAATGTATGGAAGCGCAAATGGATACCTACGTCACGCATCCCGGGAGGCGCTTGGGTGCCCTTTCATCATAAAGGGGGAGGAAAGCCGATCTCGCACATGTGCAGTGAGATCGGCAAGTTTTTTTCCTCAACTACGTCTCCCAATCTCTTGCGCCTGGGTAGGGTGATGTGGGAAGAAGAACCAGGAGGATGAGGAAAATATCTCGGCACCCCGAGCGCCGACATGACGATGGATAACGGGACGACGCAATGGAATACACCTCCAGACGGACTGCCCGCGCTCCTGGAATGAAGGTAGGTGGATTTTTTTTGTTTTGGTCATTTTTGAGTTTAGTTCCTCTTTTACCGCTCATTTATATCATGTAAAATGTGGTGATAAGTCCGCTTTAATGACTATGGTGGGAATATTGTGAGCCCTCTCGCAGGGCATGACTATGGACTTTGTACAGCGCTGTGTAATATGTGGGCGCTATATCAACCAATAATATAATATTAAATATTATATATTTATGTATTTTATTATTTCTGTCACACTGGACCTGAGTTTCTGTCATCCTGTCAGCTTTCCCTCAGCCCTGTCATTGTTCTTCACACTGAGGAACATCTGAGGGCGGGAAATGAATTTGGCGCCTTTCGTCTTTAGGTGACGTCTTGGGTCACATGACCACGGCCACAAAAGGAGCGGGAGGCGGCGCTGCCGGGCTTATTTGGCGCCTGAGAGTGAGAGGAGGAAGGAGAGAGCTGGAGATTCGGGTCCAGGCGGGAAAATAAAAGTCTCATCGTTACTTAACACACACAGATCGCTTCGTCACCGCCATCATGTTTGAGGCCAGACTGGTGCAGGGCTCTATCCTGAAAAAGGTGCTGGAGGCCATGAAGGATCTGATCGATGAGGCGTGCTGGGACATCACCTCCAGCGGCATCAGCCTGCAGAGCATGGACTCGTCCCACGTCTCCCTGGTGCAGCTCACTCTCCGTTCCGATGGCTTCGACACTTACCGCTGTGACAGGAATCAGTCCATTGGCGTAAAGATGAGCAGGTGAGGCTTTGTGATCGGTAGGCCCGGCCTGCTGCTGCTTCTTCTCTGGGCTTTTGTTGGCCATTAGATAAATTCTTTATTGGGCTGATGTAACGTATGGCATTCATTGTGGAACTACACTAACCAGCATTCCCTGTGTTCAGTCAGGCTGACAGGAAGGTGGTCACGTGTCTGTCATATTGCGCCGCGGGTTGTCCATGGTTACCTAACTTGCCCCGGCTTGTCTCGCGCGCGCGGGGTTTTTTTTTTTTCAACTTTGACTTCTCTGCGCGCGCTGGTGACTTCACCAATCCCACGCCAACAAAAAGCAGCTGTCAGCGCGGGAAATCGCAAATGGGAGGGGCTTGTGTTTGTGTAGCTCGTGGCTGAGCAGTGTTAGTAAAATGTATGACCGATCATTTCGCCATCTGCTTGTTGTACATTGATGTATTGTTTCCTCTTACAGTATGTCCAAAATCCTGAAGTGTGCTGCAAGTGAAGATATCATTACATTAAGAGCAGAAGACAATGCAGACACAGTCACCATGGTGTTTGAGTCACCTAGTAAGTCATATATGTGATAACAGGATTACTGATTATATGTACATTCAAATCATTGTTCAATTACATGATTTATAATCCTATGCTATAATTCACTATATACTTCTGAGCCTGTAGTATTACTTATTTTTATATAGCGCCAACATTACACAGCACTGTACAAAGCCCATAGTCATGTCACTAGTTGTCCCTCAAAGGAGCTCACAATCTATTGTCCCTACCATAGTCATATGCCATTTATACAGTCTAAGGTCAATTTAAGTGAGAAGCCAATTAACGTAGTTAACTGCATGTTTTTGGATGTGGGAGGAAATCCACACACGGGGAGAACCTGCATACTCCATGCAGATAGTGTCCTGGCTGAAATTCAAACCTGAGACCTAGTGCTGCAAAGGCCGTAGTGCCACTGTGCTGTGTATCCCTTGTGTACTTGGTCTGTATGGGATGTGGAAGGCTCCCTTAAGCTGGTCACAGCACCTAGCGTTTAGTAAGCACCTGCCTGTTACCAGGTGATTACTAAACGGTTGGGTCCCCAGCAGCCTACAGCTTTTTCCCACCCAGTTTAAAAAAAAATTTCTGTGGAGAATACCATGTTCTTACTGTTCACACCAGTGCAGGGGTAACATGCTTAGGGGGCATGACATTTGTATGTAATGGCATCCTGTTGCACATTTTTGGTACCTTTGCAAAGCAAAACTGTCAAAAATAGTGCATACGCGGAGGTAGTGGTTGCTGGTGATCCATTTATGTGAATGGGCAGCCTAGCAAGGTGCTTTGTTTCTGCAGCCCATATGAGTAAACTGGAGCCCCAGTTTTTTTTATAATGCCCTATTACACTTCAAAGTTCTTGCCCTTTCATGCGGTATCTCTGTCCTTGATCTCCGTACAGCACCAGAAGACATGTTAGGGCAGAATTACCATGTTATTTCTTTAGACACAGGTAGTCCCCAGATTACATACAAGATAGGTTTATGTAGGTTTGTTAAGTTAAATTTGTGTGTATTATTTTGATAAATGCAATTAGGACAGATGATTGTCTCAACATATTAGGCAGTGTGGTGTTGGATACGCTATAAAATCCTCACTGTGAGTTAATCACAAAGAAAATCAGAAAAAAACTTTATGGAGCCTAGACATTCATTAACTTCTGGAGCAAGCTGTGCATTGATATGCAAGAAGAAACAACTGCAAAGTTTGTCTAGGTCATTTAAGAGTTACAAAATGTTGCAGATCTCCTAAGATCACCCACAACCTCTGTGTTTAGCAAAGATTTCTTCTGCAAGTCATGTGAACTGCCCCCCTCCCATCCAGCCTCTGTCCTGCATACTAGCGAGCGGGGAAGCCTTGTTTGTATCTAGAAGTCATCTGTATTTTAGATGTTCTTGAGTCAGGGACTAACCTATACCAGCCTTGCATGAGCTTCATCTTGTAGGCTTTGCCCAAAGTATTCTGAAGTGACAGTCACTTGTGTGTCACTTCTGGATGAATAGTTCTGGCTTACCTGGAGGCGGTCAGAGTGCTACTTTAGGGGCGTGGAGTAGTGTGCTCCTGTCACTTAATTGCAAAAAATCCTCCACTGAAGTGTGCAGTGATTTGCTTTCAGGACTGTTCTGCTAACAGCCTCTCCCATGGCAGTATTACCCAAGAACTTTTAGATCAGGTTCACTTTAAACTTTATCTGAGAAATGAATTGCCCTGTCTGCTATACGTGATGGCAGAGCGAACTTTATGAAAATGAATGGCAATGGCGGCTGTCATTTCCATTCTCACTGTTCTCTTAATCTCGCTTCTCTAGATCAAGAAAAAGTTTCTGATTATGAAATGAAGCTGATGGATTTAGATGTTGAGCAGTTGGGAATCCCGGTAAGTTTGTCTTGACTTTAAGTTGTTGGGTTTCACATACTTTTCTTTCTCTATTGTGCAGCTAATTAATGCTGACTTTTTTTCTTACAGGAACAAGAATACAGCTGTGTCATTAAGATGCCGTCTGGAGAGTTTGCTCGTATCTGCAGAGATCTCAGCCAGATCGGTGATGCAGTTGTAATCTCTTGTGCAAAGGATGGAGTGAAATTCTCTGCAAGTGGAGAGCTGGGAACAGGGAATGTTAAACTATCACAGACTTCAAATGTTGACAAAGAGGAAGAAGCTGTAAGTGATTTATTAATGTTTATTGCTCTGACTTGAGGTGACTGTGTCTGCCTTAATTAAAATACTACGTTGTCGCTTCCCAACTCCATTACATTGCTTTTTGGTGCAGAAAGTTTAGTTTCTGCAAAATTCTTTCTGCAAGTCTGGCTGTTTCAAGTCAGTGCAATTTGCATAAGATTTTCATGCGATTTGCATAACTCAAAACATTTTGCATCCAACTGACTAAATGCTTCTTCCTTGCCCATAGTGCTAATAATGTCTTTTGCCACTTTTAATTTGCTAACTACAAACATGCAGACGGGCCCCAATGTCAGGACAGTGAAAGCATAGACTTCAGCTCTGCATACAGTCCGTCCACATTTGGATAGAAATGCTAGATATCGCCTAACTTGTCTGGCTGATGGTTTATCAAAACAGTGCAGATTACTTTTATTACTTTTGTAAATTGGTTAGATTTATTTTCATTGAATACATAAACTAAATTTAATGTTAAGTCCAGTTCAGATTTCTATTGTAAAATCTCTTCTATTCACTTCTATGGAAACAAGTGTGCATGTGTACAGCTGAACTAGGGAGGATTGCTGCCATCTAGTGGTCAAGTGGGGAAATTGCAGTACAACATTTTCACATTCAGTAAAAAAGTCAGCATGTGTTTATTGTATGCAACATCATTTGTATTATTTGTATATCAGACTTGCACTTTATTCTGTAACCAGGTTATAACCAATGTGTTCATTTTCTACAGGTTACAATAGAAATGAATGAGCCAGTCCAGCTAACGTTTGCTTTGCGATACCTGAACTTCTTCACCAAAGCAACACCCCTGTCTCCATCAGTGACACTCAGCATGTCAGCAGATATCCCCCTAGGTGCGTAGATTTTTTTTTTAAGGTTTGGTCAGCCTTAACAATATGATTATTGTTCCGATTGTGTATTAAGATTTTGCAAGTGACAGCTGCATTCAGCTATTAATGCTAATCTTGTAATTTAACTGAAATCAGACGCAACCTGATTGGTTGATGCATATGGTCATTGTTTTTAGGTTTTGTGTCTTAATGGCTGGATTTTAAAATTTTTTTTTTTTTTGCAGTGGGGGAATACAAAATTGCAGATATGGGTCATGTGAAATACTATCTGGCTCCAAAGATCGAGGATGAAGAAGCTTCCTAAATTTGTATAGTTTTTATATATTTGCCATTTGAACATCACAGCTTATCACAACTGCCTTGTAATGACCCTAGCTGGAGTTAACAAACTGGCTGTGCTAGGCATGTCTGTAGATATTTCTGTAAATACTCAACAATCTTTGTAAAACCTGCCATATGAAGTCAATAAATCTTTGTAATAATGATTGGTCTTTGTGTGGAATTACTGATTATAATCCTTACAGACTGAGGAATACATTAATAATTTTTTTTCTCAGCAAATAGCCATTAGGGGGTACTTTTACAATAAGGGTTTGGGTTGGTGATGGATTTTTTCTGCATATTTTTAGGTGTCACCCTTGTTCATATTGTAAGCTTAATATGGAAAAATCTGGGCTGTGTGTGAAATATTTTATACACATGGCACCACACTGACAGCTCATCCATCAAGGGCTGTTGGATGCTTATTGGGGAAACATTTACTGGAGCATTACATGTTAAATGTCCTGTCAGAAGTAGATGACTTTCACTTCCTGGATTTTGGTATAATGGGTGCCTGCTTAATACATTCATAAAACTAAATTTGTAACATTAAAATATGTTCAGAACAATGCTATATACAAGGACATCAAGTATTTTAGTCAATTTGGAATCCATATTTGTTTTTTGTGTTTTTGGTCTAGTGGAAATACTGGCCTAATTTAAGAGTATTTGGGGTGATCTATGATACTTTCAAAAATCAAATATTGTAAACAATAGGACACAATTTATCTTCTGCATCTGCGGAAGGCTTGAAGTGATAAACTGAGTATAAAAATGTAAAGCTGGTCATAGACTATGAAGCAAGCTATTTACATACAAACGTATGATTTTCTGGGAGTTGGGCTGCTTCACAGCCCCAACCAGCAATGATCTTACTCCAGATAAAATAGCTGCAAGGCCAGTGGAGTAGAAATCTGTTACCAATTGCTCTACTTATTGAGTAACCTTGCTTTGTATATGGGAAGTAGTGTGAATGATTTGTTTACTGGGCTTACTATGTGAAGAAATGTGTTTTGCGATTCTTACCAATATTATATACTAGGCAGCTGTGCAGAGCAATATCAATGAAATTGGATCTGTACTGACTGGTATTAGGGCGTTGCTTATTTTAATAAAAGCTAATAACAGACCTTACAGCATGTAAAGAGCAAAGCAATTGAGCCAGAGGGGTGTGAAACTAACAAACCATTTTCTCAAGTTTTGTTCCCTTTTAAAAAAGAGATTGTCATATGACTCTAGTATTTTATTTTTCCCTTCATTAACTTGGCAGAGAAATCGGGTAAACTAATTTATTTTGATAACGTAATCTCGGCAGTAATTGTTAGCAGACATTCCTGCATCAACCAATACTTAAATGTGCAGATCATCTTCTGTATCATTGGGACAAACCAGCCTTGAGAGGTCAAATAATATTTCAGTGGGAGACCTGACATCGGCATTCAAGAAATGTGCCTGCCTAAAATTTTTGAAAATTGAGGCCCCAGTGGCCAAGGGAGAAATTGAGTTTCTGAGAAAACCAGGATATGTATATACTTTTCTATTTAACCACAAAATTAATATTTACATATGTTTATTAACTTGGATGCAATAACTTCATGTGTAAAAAATTGATGATGCACCGCTACCCCTGAGGAAGCCTAGTAGGGCGAAATGCGTTGGGTACAACAGTCAACATGAACATTTATCCTGTCACACTCGGTGTCACTTTTAAGTAAAAAAAAAAACAAAACAAAAAAAAAACACCTTGCTCTGTTATCTTTCCGTTGCCCTTCTTGATCTCCAGCCGGTGTATACAGTGACGGTCTCTGGGGTTTCCCTGTGACGTCGGTGCAGGTGGGAGGATCGTTGGGAAATTCAAATTATTTTGTATTTGTAATACAAAATAGCTGTATTGAGTCCAATACAAAGAAATATTCATATATATAATTATATATGCTACTGTACGGTTACATTACATCTTTAAATATTTTTTTAAAGAGATTTTTGTTTTATTTAATGTTTATTAAATGTTGGTGAGTTATGCCTAGAAATTATAGCCTACAATGAAAAATAAATTTCCATGCAAAAAACTGTACCTCTTTTTGCATACAAATTTAGATGCAATTAGACCGCTGGGCGTGTTAAACTACTAATGGAACTAGTTTGCTCACCTGCAGAAGTGGAAGGGTCATAGCAATGCAATCAGTACAGGTTTACCATTTCTGATATTCTTGCACTATGTTGGTTAGATTAAAAAAAAAAAAAACAGCCACAAAACTTGTGGGTCTGAAAGCCTCAATAGATCTATCTGTTCTGATCGATCTGATGAAGCCAATTTAGGTGAAACGTGTTGGGTAGAGACTTGTTATATCATTTTGGTAACTTACAAAATTGTAAAAACACAATCCCCATCTGCATGTAAATCACCAGCATTTCTAGAGATGATTTCAAATTATATGCTTTTTTACAATTGTTTCATGTTTTTGTATTTTATATTTATTTATTACATTTATAATTAAAGTAATTGTGTTTTTTAACTGCACTGTATCTTTGTGCCTACAAAAAGCCTCCTTTCTCTATCTCTTCCTTTATCATATAGTTTACCTATACAGAAATATGAGGCTTGGCACTTAACCAGGACTACCTTGGACAATACATTGCATACTTGATCCTCCTCACCTGGTACATTGCTTATTTTAGGAATCCGGTGAGGCTAGTGATTCTTTGAAGCTACTGGCACTATAATAAGTTGTCCCAGCACTCTCACAGAGTTGCAATGTACAAAATATCTCTTCCTCGACTCCAGAAACCAACCCTTCCAGAGTTGTCTTATTTCTTGAACCCAATGGTTCCTCCTGACTAATAGGGAAGAGGATAACTAAAGAATTACTCTCTCTAATGGTAAATTAATTATATCGCTATTAAATTAATAGTGATCAGCAATTCAGTTATTGCTAAATTTATGCTGCATTAAAAAAAAAAGTACACCAGGAACACTCAAGTTGTTTTGGAGGTGCTCTGATCTATTGTGCAGCCATCACAATTCGTCCCAGATCCCTACACTTTATCATTTGTCCAGCACATTACTCGGAGAACTATATAAAGAGGAGGAACAAAGGAATGAGGTTCATGTTCAGAAATGTTAAGTGAAAAACTTAATTATGTATTGATACATATTGTGGTTTCACACATAATGATACATTGATCATAGAACATATCCAGTGGTCTATTCACTGGACTGGAGTATATCTGCTAGACACAACACTTCTAACGAATTTGTCTTAAGCTGCGTACACACTTGCAATTTTTGTCGTTGGAAAGGATCTTTCACGATCCTTTCCAACGACAAGGGACTGCACAATGCATGAACGATGCTGTACATACAGCACCGTTCATGCTCTATGGAGAGGGGAGGGGGAGGGGGAGAGTGACGAAGCGGCACCCTGCTGCGCGCTCTCCCCTTCCCTTTCGCTAGGATCGGTTGTCGTCCATCGTCCGTGGATCCGGCAGATTTTCGCCCGATATTTGGCCGATGACGATTATCGGGCGATTAAAATCTGCCGTGTGTGCGTAGCTTTAGTCTTTAGGCAATCCTGATGCGTTTTGCCCCAGTTAGCTTCTTCAGGGGGTTATTAATGTAAGGACTATACGGTCTGTGCATAAATTCAAAAGGAGAACAGAATAAAATATACAACAAATCTTGCAAAATAGTCATTGTTGCAAATAAGCAAATAGCTTTTTACTAATCTTCTGTGTTAATTCTATAAGCTCCTAATGGATACATACCAGTCGGATATGTCTGAGAACTGACAATATTCATCTGCTGTATGCTATTCACTTCACCTGTCGGTGAATTATGGCTCTATTCACACCTTTTCATCTGTATGTGTTGTGGTAATATGAATTATGTCACACGTTGATGGTTAAAGCAGAAGCCTATTCACATCAATGAGATGACAATGCAGCAAAACAATCAGGTCTTATGCTGCAGAGGGAACAGGCAATGACAGTTCTGCAATAAAATAAACTTACCTGGCTGATCACATGTTTTTTTATACAATCACCTGGCCTTGCAGGCACTGCCTCTGTCACCTGGTCTTTTTCTGGGTTCCAGATCTTTGGCCTTTTTGATTGGCAGGGCTGGGATGAAGTCATCAGAGATCTCTGCAATAACATTCAGACATTGCATGACGACACAGCTCTGACTATCATTCCTCTGTTACAGTGAGTGCTGCCACTGAACTCTGGGTGCTTCTGTGCATAGGGTAATGTATTCCCTATAGAGATCAGCTCTGTAGGACTGGCTCAGGATTCTGTGTCCTGGATGTTTGATTGGGTTGCCTTCTGGACCAGCTATGTCCATAGGGTTTTATATTTGGGAAATATTGATTTCCCTAGTGGTTGCAATTGAAGGACTTGTCTTTTTTCAACCTGACCTGTTCTTTTTTTTTTTTTGTTTTTTTTTTTGATCCCTCTAACCCTCCCACCCCGTCCATAAGTTATGCTTCGTAAACCTTTTTGAGGTGCTTCAATTTTTTTTTTTTTTTTTAGTTTTTTTGTGTTTTGATTTTTTTGTTGGGAACTTGTTCCCATTTATCCCACTAACCCTCCTGTCCCATCCATAAATTATGAAAAAAAAAACAAATTTAGGGGCTTAAAATATTTAGGAAGCCCCAGTCAGCATATATTTACCATTACCAAATATCTATCATTACCTAAATTGTGTGATTTTGGTAATGAGCTTATAAATGCTTAGTCCTAGACCTGCACGGGACAGAAATCTCAGGAGCTTCTTGAATGCTCTGCGTAGAGCTGGTGCCACTAGTTTTCTTATGAAACGTAGGCACGTGGGAATCAGTCTCAAGTAAATGGAACACATGGTGCCAAATCGTGAGTCAAAGTCCAAAGGTTGTGAAACTGAAAGATCTGTCAATGGAATGAAAAGCAAATTCTCAGCAGAAATGAAAGCTTGTTGTCATGTTGTCATAGCAACATGTGTATGATGCTATAATGTCTTGACTGTGATTGGTCACCTCATAGCATCACTGAGTCCAGAGAAAGCTTGTGCTCTGATGATGTCACTGGGTTCCTGCTTCACTGTGATTGGTTGCCTGAAAGCATCACTGAGTCCAGAGAAAGCTTGTGCTCTGATGATGTCATACCAACATGTGTTTGCTGCTATAGGCAGGCTGATTCATCAAGCAAAATCAGAAGCTCGCTCGCGCATTCCTATTCGCGATCCAAAATCAAAAGCTTCCGATCGATTTATCAACTAAATTTCAGGCGCTGGCGTATTCGTGCGGAAGTTATTAACCGAAATGATCTTGCTGCTGAAGACGCGCATCCCCGGCAGTTTGACACTAGCGAGCTTGCATTAAAAGTCACTATAAAATGCATTAAAATAAATCTTTCTACACACATCTTTCACTTTGACCTAAATAAAAATGTTTGGACTGTTCAAATATTTTAGACATTTATATTAGTAGAGAATTAAGCATATTTTTACATGACCTAATATTTTCAGGTTTAGAAGGAGTTAACTGATTTCAGCTCTTTACATAGGCGCCTATCTAAACGCTTATGATGCCAGACCCGGTGATCCGCCTGGAAGAAATTCCAGCGGGCAAAACCTCGCTTTTGCCAGCGATCTAGATTTTTTTAAAGAACTTGTGTGTGTCCAAAGCACACAGGCAAGTTCTTGCTTGCTTTTGTAGATATATATGTATATATACATGTATGTATGTGTGTGTGTATGTATGTGTGTATATTCACATATATATTTATATACATCATTAATTGGAAATATTTTATTAAAAAATCTTTTACTCCTTTTTTTGTTTTTTCTTAGCTGTTTACTGGTGTACAAAAGGATCCATAAATTATTATGGAATGTCAAACTGTCAAAAAACCAAACCAAATTTCAGGTACTGCGCACGCCCAGTTGCATGTTAATTTTCAACACCTGTGCGCATAATGATGACGATATATAAGGGTGTTGTCTAACTTTATATTTTCCTATATTTTTTTTTGGTCAAGGAGGGGCTGTTTTGTTTGTTAGCCCAATGTATGTTACTACATTTGATATTTTGCTTACCATTTAGCACAATAGCTGCTTTTATTTTTTGTACTTTGAATGTTTTATTGTCTATTTTGCTATTAAAAAGTCAATCTCAATGTTAATGCTATGTTATTGTGTTTGTGACCATATTGTTTCATTTCAATATTATGTCTATATTACCACCTTTAAATGTTTGTCCTGCATAAATATTGTCTGATCCAGCTTTCCACCCTTGATAGGTCAAAATACCATATTGGTTTGGTGAATATTTTTGGAATGCAATTATTTTGGGGCCACGTTAGAAATAATTACCGTATTTTCCGGCGTATAGGACGACCTTTTAACCCCAAAAAAAACTGTGTCAAAGTCGGGGGTCGTCTTATACGCCGGGTACTTACCAATCCCCTGAACGGGGAGAAGATCCGAGCTCGGGTTACCAAGAGTCAGCCGTCAGAGAGCTTCGGGAACGGTGTGAGCCATGCGGTATAGATTTCTATGCGTGTTATAGAATATTGTGATTTAAAAAACAGCCACTAGGTGGAGCTGTGTGACTACTTTACATAGAAGGGTAGACAATTCTATTATTTAAAGTAAAAATTTTCTTTGTTACTGTTTTTTTTTTTTAAGTGCAACAAACTCTATATTTTAACTGGAAAAGCTGGGGGTCGTCTTATACGCCCAGTCGTCTTATACGCCGGAAAATATGGTAGGCTTTATATGTGTGGGGTTACATGTGTATTTTTTTGGTTGATTTTGGTCATGTAAATTTAGTGTTTCCTGTGTGTCCTCTATATTTTAATGCAAAAAGTGATCCTTTTTTTTGGCAAAGAAATTTTTGTTTATATTGTGGGCCTGTAATTCATAGGATTAACTCCCAGGTATGATAATTATATTTATTATATTAAAATCATAATTTATAATATAATTCATAATTATAAATAATAATTTTAAAAAATAATGAAATAATAGACAACAATGTAATCCTAAAATAAAATATAAAATTAAAAGTGTACTTTTATTTTTATTTCAAGTTGTGTGGTGTTTTTGTAATCATTACATTGTAATCTGCTTTTACATTTCCCACCCGGACACACCCCCAATACATGCGGGATGTCCCGCCCACGTCACTCCGACACTGGAGCTGCTGCTCATCATCTCCAGAGAGATGCAAAGCACAGTGCAGGACTTCTGCATTGTGCTTCACATCTCAGTGCAGATGCGGGCAGCAAAAGCAAGTTTTGGGGTGTGGTCATTCCCAGGAATTTGCTATTGCTGCTCGCATCTGCAGGGAGATGTGAAGCACAATGCAGAAGTCCTGCATTGTGCTTGGCATCTCAATGCTGATGCAAGCAGCGGTGTGGCCAAGACCCGGGTGGTATTTAAAAGCACATTACTCAGTAATCTTCTTTAAAATTTCCTGCCCGCCCACCCACGTCCCCCGACGGAGCGGCGCCCCTGCATAACAGCGGGACCATCCGATCGCCGCTGGAGCATGGGCCAAAAGTAAGGGAGGCTTCTAAATTTAGCCTGAGTGGGACTCGGGATTACCGCTTTTTGCATGTAAAAGCCACCTCGAGTCACACTCGGGATTACCGCTGGGGGGGGGGGGTTAATGTGACCTTTTAGTAAATAGGTTTATTTTGAAAGTTTTTGTCCAAATGTTGTATCTTTTTTTGTGGGGTTTGTTTTTGTCATCTCCTTTACCTTTGTCCCAGGACCTCCAAAAAAAATTCTATTATGCTTGTTTTTATGCAGTTCCCTTCTATGATTTGTTTGACTGGCTAAAAACAGCACAATTGGTTTGTTAAAACTCAGTGTGATGTAACCACTATGTACGTGTGAACTGTTCTATTAGTAGAAAAAATTTCCAGAGGAGGATCCTCATTCCGGTAAGTTTTTCTTTTTAGGTGTATATTTGTTTCATGTGCACTCATGTATGTACATACATGTATATATATCTGTTTTTATGCATTTATGCGTGTACATAATATATTATAGGAAGAAATAGTCAGAAACAGGCAGTGAGGAATTTTTAGGCCATATTGCTTAACATGATTCAAATTCAAAAGATAGCCTATTTCTTCCTATGATTTCTGCCATGGGCTTGGCTCCAAGTACCAGTAAAATATCATGGATGATATTTCTTCTGGTTAAAGGAGGAAACCTCGCTGTGTGCTACCATTACCAATCTGAGGTAAGTCAAAAAATAGTTGGGCAAGGTCTAACATGCAATTCAAACTGAATAAACACCCTGAAAGGCTTGAAAAGCAAGAACTTATGTTTGGCTCAAAGTGTACAAACCAGCATGATAGTCCATAATCCCAAAAAGAAACATAACAAAAATTAAGTATAAAAAGCATATAAATGTGAAATAATATGTACGTACATTTGCACAAAAAAAAAGCGGTTACATGTGGGTAATAATACATACAGTAGACGTATGTGCGAATGCGTGGCGTATGCATGTATTTCAGTAGGCGTAATTTCGAACCTTCTCTGCCTTAATTTGTGGACTAAGCCAGCCTACGGTTCCCAGGGTTTTTATGAAGGTCATCAATGCCATTGTGGACCTTGTCCCACTATATATTCACTTCCCTTAAACAGCTGAGGAGTAGAGGAAGGTAAAGGTGTATTTCTTCAGGCAAGCAGAATTTCCTAATATTTTGTGGGACATCGATGACATCCATGTTGCTATTCAGGCCCCTAAACTTCAGGAAATCTCCTTTTTCGCAACCGTAAGGTATATCATTCACTGGATGTACAAATTGTCTGTGATGACAACAGTAGAATCATGAGTGCACACACAGGTTTCCCAGGATCATGCCATGATGTCTATATCCTGCATCAGACAGCCCTGTACCAGAAATTCATTTCTGCAGAAATGCCTGAGGGCTGGGTAATAAGTAATGTATAATGTCGTTACTGTAATACAACTGACAATAGTAAAATCCCAATGACACTTATTATGTTGCTATGTCCCTTTGCATTGTCAGAATGCCAGGCTATTACCTATATTGTGTATATGTCATATTTTGTGCTAACATCTAATTTAGCAAATAGTTTATAAATATTGTACAATATTGGGAGTGTGGGGGAAGAACTAACTTTCAGATATTCCCGGAAGCCCTAGCATAATTACTATTTTCACTTCTCACAGTACTTCAGTGTGGTAGTCAGTAGTTGACAATGTCTGACTGAAAAGCACAACCTTTAGCAACCCTTGTAAAGAAAACTCTGCATTTACATTTAATGTACAGCGCTGTGTAATATGTTGGCGCTATATAAATCCTGTTTATTAATAATAATAATAATAATAATAATAATAATAATAATAATTTACAGAACAATCACTATATCAAGAAGTAACATGTGTTATATTTGTCTTTTTACAGCTGACAAAGGGTACGGGCAGCTTCCATGGCTTATGGCTTTTTGTTTTAATTTTAAATTTTTTTTATTTTGTTGGGAACTTGTTCCTATTTATCCCTCTAACCCTCCTGCACCCTCCATTAACAGAAAATACAGAAAAAAGTTTTTTTTGTGTTTTGATTTTTTGGGGAATTAGTTCCCATTTATTCCTTTAACCCTCCTATCCTGTCTATAAATTATGGTTAGAAAACCATATTTAGGGGCTTAAGAAGTTTAAGAAACCCCAGTCTGCTCATTTTGGTAATGAGTTTATAAATGCTTAGTCCTAGACCTGCATGGGACAGAAATCTCAGGAGCTTCTTGAATGCTCTGCGCAGAGCTGGTGCCACTAGTTTTCTTATGAAACGTAGGCACGTGGAAATCAATCTCAAGTAAATGGAACACATGGTGCCAAATCGTGAGGTAAAATCTGTAGTCCAAAGTGCAAAGGTCTTTAAACCAGGAATGTCCGAATTCAAAGTACAATCCAAATGTTGTGAAACTGAAACTAGACAAAGTCTCAGCAGAAATGAAAGCTGGCGTGTGTGATTTGTCCTTTTATATTGTTTTCACCATGTTATCATAGCAAAATGCGTATGCTGCTATGATATCTTCAACGTGATTGGTCGACTCATAGCATCACAGAGTCCAGAAAAAGCTTGTGCTCTGATGATGTCATACCAACATGTGTTTGCTGCTATAGGCAGGCTGATTCATCAAGCAAAATCGGAAGCTTACTTGCGCATTCGTATTCGATGTTGATGTCACTGGGGTCAGGCTTCACTGTGATTGGTGGACTCATAGCATCACTGAGTCCATAGGGTTTTATATCTGGAATATGTTGATTTGCCTATTGGTTGCACTTGATGGACCTTTCTTCTTTCAACCTGACCTGTTCTTTTTTTTATTTTTTGATCGATCTAAACTTCCCGCCCCATCCATAAGTTATGGTTAGAAAATGAGTTGTCTACCCTTTTATGTAATTGAATATTCTGAGTTTAGGTATACTTTCATGTACAGCGCTGCATAATATTTTGGTACTATATAAATCCTATTTATTATTATTAATATTAAATTATGGAGCTGCTACAAATACCACAGGTATGGGTGGACCACTGGGCCGATTGAATGAGCTAATGAATAAGCTGAGCTAACTTTGTCCTTGACATAAACATACAACCACTCATATATGCGTGACTGGGACTCTTAGTGTCTAATTACACTAGGACGGATAGGTGTGAATGTGCCCTCAATGTTTCATTTTGGTGTATGTCATTCACCCAGTTACATTCCCCACACCCATCCTACTCCCTTAGAGGTAAGTTACTCCACCACCAGCAGGGGGAGCTCTATGCAGCTTCATTTCTCTGACGTCTCTTCTATTGCTTTGTGGGATCACATGATGTAAGTCACATGACTTCCGACTAGTTGGACATTAACCCGGAAGTTGATGTCTGCAGGATGAACACGTAGATACTTAGAATAATTTTGTGCGTTATCCCGAGGTAAGCGGACCAACTCTGCTGGTGGTGTTCTCGGATATTGGTGACTGGGGACTCGGGCTTCCTACGAGCGAAAAAGATTCAGTCATTCAGGAACACTGATCTCTATGGGGACCGCGGAGCTGTCCTGAGGAATAAAACTTCCTCCTTTCCTGGTCATTAAAAATAATTAATCACTGTGATGCCATGGGATGTCAGGCGAATTGATGTCATGTGATGTTGTGTGAGCTTCCAGGCTTCTCTTATTCTTTGGGGTCCTTCTTCAGCTCTCCATATCAGTGATCATGTGATGTGAAAACACTTCCTATTGGATGCCTATTATTGGGTTCCCCTTGGCATCCAGATGTATGATGGCAAGGAACTTTTATGGCAGATTGAGGTTATCTATCTTCAGTTTTATGTAAATATATATATATTTTCAATTATATATTTTTGTTCAGTTTTATAGCTTCAATAGCTAAATTATAATGAGATTGGTTGGAGGGCCATGTTTTATGTGCAAAGAGCTAACGGTGACACCTAAAACTGGCCACAGCCATCAGAGATCCTAGTAACATTGCAGGATGACCGCAGCTCCGAATATCATTCCTCCATTACATTGAGTGCTGTCGTTGAACACTGTTTGGGATCAATACTAAACAGGAAGTGAGTGGTGCACAGGGTATTGTATTCCCTACAGAGATTAGTTTTTTACATTTATTAGTGGTCACAATGTGTCTGGCTGAGTTGTAATTAATCTAAGACTTGGGGTGCTGTGGTCACATGGTGTCCTGGATGTTTGGCGAGGAGGGGCGTACTAAAGAACCAGTACAAGATCCAGCAGTCTCCAGTGTAGTCCTGTGTATCAGGTTGGGTTGTACTGCAGGACAGGCTCAGGATTCTGTGGTCTCGGGGTGTCCAGAATTTTGGTTGAGTAGTTTTGTAAGACTGGCTCAGAATTCTGTCCTCACTATAGAGATCACAGGATACAGGTTGGGTTGTTCTGTATGACTGGCTAAGGACCTTGTATTCATCATCGTGCTTACAATGTGTCCTACATTTTTAGTTCAGTTGTACTGTATGACTGACTAAGGATTTCATGGTCAACATGGAGGTTACAGTGTGTCCTGGCTGGGCTCTGTTTTATCACCATAGTGCTCACAATGTGCTCTGGGTATCTGGTTGGATTTGGCTGTGGAATATGTGCTCCTACTGACATTAATGTTTGGTCTGTTGTGTATCTTTCCTATTCAGGATCCAGGTTTTCATTGCATTTAGCAAGTCCAACGTGCTATGATGCCCTCACGGAATAACGCAGCTACTCTCCCCAACAGCAAAGTGAAGTATTCTAAGCTGTCGGATACGGACGACGGGTACATTGACCTTCAGGTGAGGGCTGTATAGAGTGAAATGGAATTAGTGTTCAAGCTGAACTTTGTGAGGAGCAAACTTACCTTCCTGCAAGTTCCATCATCATCTAGAGCAAAACTAAATCTGTGTGCTTCACCTATTTGTGTATTGGCACCAGGCGCTGCAATCTAACTTCTCTTCTTCTGAACGATCTTCTGCCATCTTGATTGGCTGTGCTAGGATCACCCCCAGCCTAGGCATTCATGGGAGTTTATCCCGGCACATGCAAGGGAAGTCGGGACGGCCTAAGCTGACTCTACACATATTCAGCTTTGACTTCAGAAACCCAAAGCAATCGGCTTCTTGCATAAGGAACATTTCCTGTCAATTTCTGCAATAATGACCGGCCTGACCTAAAATGGAACTTTAGTTTGGCACTTTAATCTAAGCATGTGAAATGTTCCCTATATAAGTGCTTGGCATCAGTTGTAGGTGATTTAGAGCTTCAGGGTCTCCTGAAGCACGCCAGCACTGTGGTTGTGTCTTTGCCTTTCAATCCTATTGACTATTCACAGTGAAGCCAGGACACGATTCGGGTGCTTCACATAGGAGCTATGCAACATACAAGTAGCCCAGAAATCCTGGTGCCTCTGCTATTCCTGGCATGTATAATGAAGATTTTTTTTTGTCTGCTCAGATTTTAGCTTCAAACCTTAATACAGTGTAATATTACCTGGACCATTTTTTTGTTGAAGGCCCACTTTCCTTAACATACTTTGTAAGAGAACTTATTTCCATGACAAGCTTCAGCACACCAATAAATATACACAACAATACATTTAAACTTCCATCTAGTTGATGTGGATTGTTTACTGCATTGAAATGCATTGGGGACCAGTAGAAATAAAAATATGCATTGCCAATGTGCACTGAAAGGTGCAATCCAGCATAGAAGGGTTTATCTCTGATGTGTTAACACACACTATTTATTTAAATTAGCTGCCAGTGCAGGAAACAGGACAAAAAAAATTCAGTTGAGCTATTTTCCTCAATGCAGCACAACTCATTGAGCTGTCACAGGAATGTATCTAGTTACAAATCATTAAACTATAAAACGTTGGGGGCTGAGAATCAGACTACTATATAGGTATCAGATTACTGGTGGCTTTATGTTATTATAGAAAATATGGGCCAGAAACCTGTATATGTTTACATGAAAAAACATTTCACATATGTAACAAAGTGTGAATACAAATGCTGAAATGTTGCATAGAGGCTGTGGATTATTTTTTTATTATTATAACATTTTTTATTATTTTTAGTTATGAAAAGGACATTTATGTATTTTTTGGGGGGGGGTTACGACATTCAAATGAATGTGAATACAAATGTGTTACATCTGAATACCTTTGCTTCTTAAATAAATCTCCTTTTCTCTGTAATACCCTGTAAATTTCCCTGCAGAAATGCTTGAACACCACTAGATGGCGCACCATAGCTAACACTGCGCTTATTATTATACATAATACACAGGGCTGTACATTTATTAGGGGTTGCAAATGACAGACAGATACAGACAGTGATACAGGAGGAGGAGAGGACCCTGGCCCGAAGAGCTTACAATCTAGGAGACTGTGATTTGCTGACTGGTTCTATATTGGCCCAGATCATACCTTCACTTTTTCAATCAATTTTCCTAGCCAGCTCCTAAACAGCACCTGTCGCGTGAGAGAGATAGGCTGCCATCATGAGCGCCTTCTAAAAAAGAGAACAAAATGCTATCTTTGTGATTGCAGTTTGATCATCTATTATCTATCCATTATTTTTTTTATTACACAGTATTTATAGCGCCAACATATAACGCAGAGCTCTACAAAGTCCATAGTCATGTCACTAGCTGTTCCTCAAAGGGGCTCACAATCCAATGTCCCTACCATAGTCCTATGTCTTGAATACAGCCTAAGGTCATTTTTTTGGTGGAATCCAATTAACTTAACTGCATGTTTTTGGGATGTGAGAGGAAACTGGAGTATCCGGAGGAAACCCACACAAACACGGGGAGAACCTGCAAACTCCATGCAGATAGTGTCCAGGTCGAAATTCAAACCTGGGACCCAGCGCTGCAGAGGCCAGAGTGCTAACCGCTGAGCAAACCGTGTTGCCCATTATCCTTTTTAAATCACCTACATAGAATGAGGATGCAGATAAGATGTTCTGACCCCCTTATCAGCATACTTGTTCCAGGTGAGTCACTGAAGCTTTCTAACCAGATCAGAATTCCAGCCAGGTAACTCATTGTCAGAAGGAGATCGGTATCGTCTGCTCCCATGGAGCTCCCATGTCAAGTGCCCTTTATATCCCTAAAATTCCTTTGTAAATCAGGCATTAGTGATATGGTGAAAATGGACACATTCCCCATATAGCACATAACGTTCTCTATCTGTAACATTACTAGGATATTACACACGGGGCAGGGTAATGACTGTGCAAAGATATAATCTAACACATTATGGTGTAATTTATATGGGATAGAATTCAGCTTATAAAGGGTTATATTCAATGAATAGTATGATAATCTAAATTACTAAGAATATAAAAGTCTCAGATCAGCATGTTCACATTTTTTTTTTAATGGGATTACAACTTGCTTAAGAAGTGATTGCAGAAACTGGACGATGACAGCAGTGAACTCCATGGTAGGGCAGACATAAAGTACAGCATGCACCGATCAAATTCAGCACTGAAAAAAAGACTTTATAGCAATATGGAGTTTATAAATATGTGAACAATTGTATTCTTGTCATTAGCATGCAGTGAATGATGGTATGAGTAGGGAATTGGCTTTGATTTCCTTTTGACATTTTTAGTGCGTTGAATCTGCCTTCATTATCATTAAATGGGGTCAATACGGAAGTAAATCCTGCCTTACTCCTGGCTTGGAATCTCGACCAGGACACTTCTGTATGGAGTTTGCAAGTTCCCCCCGTAATTGTTGGTTTCCTCTGGGTACTCCGGTTTCCTCCCATATTCCAAAAACATCCCCCCCAAATTGTCCTTTGTATTAAAGACATATGACTATGGTAGGGACATTACATTGAGGGCTTCTATGAGAGACAGCTAGTGTCATGGCTATGGACTTTGTACAGCGCTGTTTAATATGTAGACACTAAATAAATACTGTGTAATAATATTACTATTATTCTTCTTTCCCTTTTTGGTCTCGGCCATGGCTGTCTTTTTCCTTCTTTACATTAGTTGAGATTTTTAGGCATCCTGATTGGCTAAGCCAGGATGACCTAACTCTAGCGCAGGCGTGCAGGAGTTTATTCAGTCCTGGTGACCACTGGGTAAGCTGGGATTTCTAGGTATCCCATGAACCAATGCTGAGCTGCACAGCAATCTTTCAAGCAAGTAAGGATGCTCACTGTGGGAGAGACATTGCTTGTTCCTTTTCTGCGGCAGCAAATTGAAACTTTAGTTGTGCTTTAAGAAATTATTGCAGCAACAGGACAATGGGAACAGTCATCTCTATGGTAGAGACTATAAAACAGACCTATCAGTAAATTTTATTATTATATAAATGGGTGGCTATCCATTTTATATAATAGATACTTGTGCCACATATGCCAAGAGGCTGTGAGCTGCTCCTGTGCATACCTGAGGTTGGGCATGGGTCATCCAGGGCATTACTATAATGTAAAAGTGCTCAGTGAGATCGTCACATTTTCTTCCTGGTACATATTCAGCAAGTCATGTTGCCCAATCTCCCCCCTGCCTAGTGTAAATTTGGGTGATGTAAAAAGAACCCAGAAGAAAGAAGATGGCGGCGCTGGAATAACAGTGAGTGCTGAAAAGAAGAAGGAAGCAGAGCGAGCATGGGAAATACTGATCTTGGTTTATGTCATATGCCTAAACGTAGC
Organism: Pyxicephalus adspersus; assembly: GCF_032062135.1. Taxonomy (NCBI): domain Eukaryota; kingdom Metazoa; phylum Chordata; class Amphibia; order Anura; family Pyxicephalidae; genus Pyxicephalus; species Pyxicephalus adspersus. The sequence goes on from NC_092859.1 coordinate 155,300,484, forward strand.
CCAATCATGGCAAAACAAGGAAGTGACTTTATTTTCTTTTGACCTTCTTTGGAATCTACTGCCAATATATTTGAATGGAATTAAAACTGCCCTTCAGCCTGCCCTTGAATCGAAGTTGCTTTTTCTCATTTTACTGCACATTGTGATCTTCTGACTACATAGAGCGGTTTTATTTAATCATTTTATTAGCATGGTAATAAAGGAAGGACCCATGGATAGCAGAATAAAAGTAGAATACATTTCAAATAGTTTCTGTAGTCACTATTATGCACCTGAGACCTTTAAAATATTTGTGTGTATGGTATTGTTTGCTGTTTTAGCAAAGTAAACTTTTATTTGTGTTCACTGCATTCAGTTTGGAAAGAATGGTATTGTTAATGTAAATAATACATTTTCTGATTTCTATCCAGTTCAAGAGGAGCCCTCCGAAAATCCCTTACAAAGCCATTGCATTGGCCACAGTCCTGTTTTTGATCGGCACTTTACTGATTGTGATCGGCTCCCTTCTTCTAACTGGACACATCAGCAATGGGGTAAGAACCTTTTCTTTTTCCTTTGCATTCATATTTGTTGCTGTGAAGTTAGACATGCAGTCATCCTTTCCCTTTGCTCTCTAACTGTCATCTTTCTGTTTGACCTATTCACTATATTACATTTCTAAAACATTCTAAAATGCACATTTTTCTTTAACATACACACACAATCATTTTCAGATAGCAGAGAATCCACTGATTAGACTATGAAAATTGTGGCTCATATCCTTCATGTAGATGTGATTGGACAGCTTTACAGCCACCTAAATCACATCTACTACATAGCTGGCAAGTCAATGTAAGAAGGTAAACGGCAGCCAGGTGTAATATATTGCAGTTTACCAGTCCTTAGATGTGATTTCTGTGATTCTGTCTTTTTTTTATATTTACCCGGTGATCTTAGCAATGACATCCTTCCTGTTCTATGGTGACACTGCACCACTCTACTGTATGAATTGAGAAGTTATCACCACTAAAGAACAATTGTTACAGCATCAATGTTAATGCCAGGAATGCACTCCTTACAGTATATAGACCTTGTAATAGAGTTCTTGGAATGACAAGCATGGATGGTGCTGTTTGGAACTCTAGACTTTAGAGTAAATAATACAGCAAAATACAGGAGTTTTGCTCAAGCAGTGATCTCCCTGGCCCCATTTAGTTGGGCGTACCACCCGGCACTTTTCAATAACCACCCGGCTGTTTTTGGGTAGTTACTGAAGAGCTGGATCACAATACAGGGGCCACTACATGCCTACAGCATCTTCCCACCCAGCTTAAAAAAACATTTGATTTGAACACTGCTCAAGTGCAAAAACAGTGTCACAACAGACTGAAGAAAATCCAATGTTTCAAAATCCTGCAGGATCTCTTTCTTAAAACAGGACTAAAATGAAAATGTGGCCAGGCAGGTTTATTGGAGAAGAGACATTAACTGTCCCTTCTGCAATAAAGTAATCTTACCAAGTTTCTATTCACCTGTCTTCGCTCCGGTGTGTACCTTCCATATTCACCTGTTCTTCCTGGAATCAAGTCTTCGTTAGTCTTGATTGGCCGGACCAGAATGATGTCACTACCGTGCAGTTGTGTGGAAATTCATTCATTCCCAGTGCCTGCAGAAAAAGCTGGGGTATGACGAGTATTAAGCGGGGATGAACGGCTCAGTGTTTTTTGACAGGTAAAGACAATGATCAGTAAGTATTTTATCGCAGAAGGGAAATCATCTGTCCGTTTCTGTAGTAAAGCCATTTTTAATCACTCATTTGGAACTTAAGCTCCATTTTAGGGCAACACAGTTCTGGTATTAGTATTGTGTTCCTTGTTAGAACTACAGAGCTGCTCCTCCTCTTTATTTCTCCATAACGCAGGGCAAGATGTTTTATACAGTTCGGTCCATATTTGGAGAAAGACAGCTTTTTTCTAATTTTGGTTCTGTACATTACCACAATAAATTTGAAATGAAACGACTCAGATGCAGTTGAACTGCAGACTTTCAGCTTTAATTCAGTGAGTTGAACAAAAAGATTGCATAAAAATGTGAGGAACTAAAGCCTTTTTTTAACACAATCACAACTGGACAAATTAAAAAGCTGAAAATAAAATGTTCATTTCTAATACTTGGTTGAAAACCCTTTGCTGGCAATGACAGCCTGTAGTCTTGAACTCATGGATATCACCAGATGCCGGGTTTCCTCCTTTTTAATGCTCTGCCAGGCCATTACCGCAGCGGCTTTGAGTTGCTGTTTGCTTGTGGGCCTTTCTGTCCAAAGTTTATTCTTCAACAAGGGAAATGCATGCTCAATTGGGTTCAGATCAGGTGACTGACTTGGCCATTCAGGAATATTCCACTTCTTTGCTTTAATAAATTCCTGGGTTGCTTTGGCTGTATGTTTTGGGTCATTGTCCATCTGTAACATGAAACCCCTCCCAATCAATGTGACTGCATTTAGCTGGATGTGAGCAGTCAGTATGTCTCTGAACACCTCAGAATTCATTCGGCTGCTTCTGTCCTGTGTCACATCATGGATAAACATTAGTGTCCCAGTGCCATGGCAGCCATGCACGCCCAAGCCATCACACTGCCTCCGCCATGTTTTACAGATCATGTGGTATGCTTTAGATCATGACCTGTTCCTCGCCTTCTCCATACTTTGTTTCTTGCCATCATTCCGGTTAAGGTTGATCTTGGTTTCATCTGTCCAAAGAATGTTTTTCCAGAACTGTGCCGGCTTTTTTAGATGTTTTTGAGCAAAGTCCAATCTAGCCTTTCTATTATTGAGGCTTATGAGTGGCTTGCACCTTGCAGTGCACCCTCTGTATTTACTTTCATGCAATCTTCTCTTTAAGGTAGACTTGGATATCGATACGTCTACTTCCTGGAGAGTGTTGGTCACTTGGTTGTCTGTTGTGAAGGGGTTTCTCTTCACCATGGAAATTATTCTGCAGCCATCCACTACTGTTGTCTGCCGTGGACGTCCAGGTCTTTTGGGGTTGCTGAGTTCCCCAGTGCTTTTTCTTTCTCATGATGTACCAAACTGTAGATTTTGCCACTCCTAATATTGAAGCAATTTCTCGGATGGGTTTTTTCTGTTTTTGCAGTTTAAGGATGACTCTTTCACCTGCATGGAGAGCTTCTTTCACCGCATGTTGTCTGCCCCCCAAATCAACTCCAGGCCTTTTATCTGCTTAATTGATAATGACATAACGAAGGAATTGCCCTCACCGGCCCATGAAATAGCAATTGTCAATTGTCCAATTACTTTTGAGCCCCTGAAATGAAGTGATTGTGTAAAAAAAGGCTTTAGTTCCTCACATTTTTATGCAATCTTTTTGTTCAACCCACTGAATTAAAGCTGAAAGTCTGCAGTTCAACTGCATTTGATTTGTTTCATTTAAAATGAATTTTGATAATGTACAGAACCAAAAATTTGAAAAAAGTTGTCTCAGTCCAAATATTTGTGGACCTAACTGTATTTTCAAAACTTCTGATAGCACTGCCACATGCGCCGAGCAGCACTAGATATCTGGCAGTTACAACAGATGCAATGCTATGATTAAGGTGTGTGGATTAACAATGTTTAGGGCAGGGAGGTTCCACATTGGTAATATTTGTGAGGCTTATATTTGCTTATACTTAGCCATTGTGAGATGTTACTGGTAGCATCCTTTCACATGCAAACTGAAGTTATACACACATTGATAAGAGTACGCATTTGTTTTGATGCTGCTGTCAATAAGCCTGGTTTATTAAACATTCCCAAGACTGGAGAAGATGGACTATTGGGGGAACCTGGGTGACCCGGTAAACCAGAAATAGATTTTTTAAAAATTGCCTATTGGTAAATGTTTTCAACCCTTGACCAGATTCATTCCAGGTTTGCTGGATTTTTCTGTTATGCCGGTGACTGCATATAGGCAATGAGTAGACTGTAACAATTGCATTTAAATAATGTTTTTTTTCTTTTTGTTTTTGAAGGGCAATGAACGAGCTATACCTGTGCTGATCATTGGAATTTTGGTCTTCCTGCCCGGATTCTACCATCTCCGCATCGCATATTATGCTGCTAAAGGATACAGAGGTTACTCCTATGATGACATTCCAGATTTTGATGACTGAGTTACTTATGTGTGGCAGTAGGTGCAGCACCCTTCATTCTGCTCCACTGGGAGCCAACAGGTCATATTAGGGAAAGAAGGAGAAGATGACCGGCAGACCAGTGTATATACAATGAGGCTTCAGTGTCGTCAGGCAGTTGTGATAATTCAGTGGACTGTTTTATCAGTTTGTCACAAAACAAATACCTGACTTGTATCGCTCAATGTAGTGTAGGGTAAAGGCATTCCCTTATTCTGGTGAAAGCATGTTAGATTTAGCAAGTTATATGAAGTCATACAGAAAAAGCAAATTAGGAATTAAAAAAAACAGGTCTTTTCCCTAACTACAATAATGTAAAGCCATATAAATTTATAAAAAAAATGCAAATAAAACCATGGCTGTTCCAATCAAGTATGCATTAATATATACAGTTCATCTGGGATGGAGGTGGATACAAACAAAAGAATTTGTCACACAGACAAAATAAATGGAACAATTACCTGAAGTTTACTAGACGCATGCTTCGCATGTTTCATAGGATAATCTATGCAAGATTTATGGGTCCATTTTGAATGGGACTGAACTAATAAGAATTTGAAATTTTCTCTAACTCTAAGCTCTCTGCATCGAGGCAATATGTTTGATCCAGATGAATTTAAACCAATATTTACCAGGGTTTATATAGTGCCCACATATTACGCAGCGCTGTACATTAAATTGAGGTTCAAATGGGGTCGCAGACTGATATAGACAGTGACACAGGAGTAGGAGAGAACCCTGCCCTGAAGAGCTTACAATCTAGGAGAACTACATGCGGTATCTGTGGGAAGGAAAGAAGAATATGTACAATATCACAGCACAATGTCTGTGCTAATGTGTAATGGGATATCTGACAACCTGAACACGCACACAGATTGTTATTAATACACAGTATTTATATAACGCCAACATATTACATAGCGTTGTATAAAGTTCATAGTCATGTCACTAGCTGTCCCTCAAAAAGGCTCACAATCTAATGTCCCTACCATAATCATATGTCAATAACACAGTCTAAGGTCAATTTGGAGAGAAGCCAAATAACCAAACTGCATGTTTTTGGATTGTGAGAGGAAACTGGAGTACCCGGAGGAAACCCATTCAAACATGGGGAGAACATGCAAACTCCATGCAGATAGTGTCCTGGCAGAGATTTGGACCTGGGTCCTAGCACTGTAAAACTGTGTGCAGGATAGCCCTCATCCACGTCTATAGTGACCCACAGACTTCAGGTCATGTGTACTTTGTAAGTCTGAGCTGGTTTTGTCTAGTGTATCACTGTACTGTAAGGCATACCTTGGGGAATCTCATTTCATCATTAAAGAGAAGTCCAGTATTCACTTACATATACCAGGGCATACAAGGTGGTGCACTACCCCCCATCTCTTTTGTTGCAGACACATAACCCAACCTGCCAAGGATTAAACATTGTTTGCAATCTTTGGCTTCAACATACTTCATGTACATTTGATCCTAAGTATGTGCTGACGTTATAATAGAGAGTTAAGGTTGTCCTCTGGTTCCCCAGACTCATCAATCTTAAGGTGAGGCCCAAAATTACAAGGATAACTCTGCAGCCTGCTGAGTATACCCGAGCCCGTTTCTGTACAGAGAGTGTGCCTGCATCACAGCTTTTGTATTATTTTCAACTCTTTGTAATGCAGAGGGCTTGATAGACTCCAAACCTTCATTTACACCTAGGGGCAGTGAACCTGACATCCGCTGAAACATTCCCTGGTGGAGAATCCTCTAGGTCTTTGAATCTGAATGGCAGTAATTAATTCTCCACTGGTAAATGTTTTAGTGAATGTCATATTCAATGCTTTATAAATAGATCACCTTGGACTGAACTTTTCATATAATTTGCTCTGTGTATAGGGGTATATCTAAGTGCTAGCTATTTCCAAGATGTATGAAATACTTCCCTTATTTGTACAGAAAAGACAAAGTTTTTGTGTGCTATTTTACATTCTAGGTCAGGCTTTTTCAACCTTTCAACAAAGAACCTTGGAAATAACTTTCAGGTCCTGGGGTGCACTTGCTATAGTTACTATATCCACAGATCACTGTACATTAGTGTGGTGGTCAATGGTAAGAATTCCTCTTACATTGCTGGTCATTGGGAAGAATGTCACCCCTACAGAAAGCCAAAAAGATCATTGCAGTCACTTAAACTGATGAGAGGCACAAACTGCTCATTGCTTAAGGAACGCCCAGCAACCTCTGGATGAACCCTGGTTAAGAATCACTGTTCTAAGCTATCACAGGTAAATTTTGGCATTTGTCTTCAGTACAGGAAGACATCTGTGTGCAGAAAAAAAATAGTCTCCCTCTATGCCAAATGTATTTCCTAACAGTATTCTACAATGCTATTATTATTATTGATAAACAGGATTTATATAGCGCCAACATATTATGCATCACTGTACATTAAATAGGGGTTGCAAATGACAGACAGATACAGACAGAGACACAGGACCCTGCCCAGAAGAGCTTACAATCTAAGAGGTGGGGGAGATATCGCACAATAGGAGAAGGGGATATGTAGTGGTGGAGTTAAAAACTAACTTGTCACTTATTGGCCGGTGTTGCAAACATTCTCTATGCTTCAATCTAATTTTACAGCACAGATCACAAATAAAAGGGAAACATTTAGCTGGACGCTGTGAGAAACACAAACATTTGTCCTTGCTGTCCCTTTTGCACGGAGCTTAGAATTAGAGATCTTCTTGGTCGATTTTCTGAACAAGTGGCTATGAGGTGGGTTCATTCTCCACTTTATTCATCACTCACCATGGCACTGCTGCTACTGCTGTATTTGTTAATTTTTCTCCAGCATGCACCAAGGTATGGATATGTGTGTGCAGAGAAGGTTTGATCTCCTACATGTCTTCACCATCATGTGTATTCTGGTTTAAGTTAAAATAAATGCTGTTATGAAACAGTTTACATTTCCCTTTTTTTTATGTGAGTACTGTTGCCTGTAGAGGACATTGTGAGAGTTCTGAAGATATTTCAGAGATTTCATAACGTGTTGCGGATTTGATTATACAAGGTGGTTTATTAGTGCCAATGTTTGTCCTTAGTTGGCACATCAAGTTGGAAATGGGGAAGCAGACTAATCCTAGGCACTGTAGTGCTGCGTAATGGCTATTCTTTGTGCTTCTTTGGTCTTTATCCTACAACATGTGAATATGATTGTCCATGGCAGCAGAAAAGCCAGATTCAGGTTGTCATTGCTTGTTATGCATGCTGAAATGCAAGGCAGCAAAAATTCTTCCCCTTCTACTAAACTTGATCGGCCAAGAGATAGCTTCATAAATGTTATAAGGATTAAATGGTTTCCTTTTCCTTTTTGTTGTGTGTTCTTTTTTTTTTTTTTTTTTTTTAAATATCCAATATTGTCTGCACATCGCCAAGTATCATTTATGGGTTCACAGAGCAGATCAGCTTTGTATTTATTCTTATGGTAACATGCTTTTTAACTACAGTGGCATATAGTTGCTTCTGGATCATTTTTGTTTCGTTTTTTTTCTGTAGAAATCATAGAGAGGGCCTGAGAAAAGTGTATTTCATCGTTATACCAATTTTACACTTGCCCTTCAAGCCAGAACTAAAGTTGCATTAAGTTTCCATGATCACGCCGGTCATTATTGTAAAAAGTAGCAATCAATGTACCTTCTGCAATAGTCCTTCCTACCCCCCTGATTGCACCGGGTATCTGGCAGAATGAAGAGCTGTGCATGTGCAGCATTAGCTTTGATTGCAAGAATTCCCAGCTTCCCTTGTGCATGCTAGGATTGACTGAACTCGTCATAGGAATAAAGTCATCGCAGCCCCGACCAGTCATTGGACAATTAATGGCCAATCAATGGCTGAAAATCGTCAAGGAAGTGGAGAAAGAAGACGATGGTGGCGCCCTGCGAGGGGACAATTGAGTAATGCAGGGTTAATTTCCGCTTCAAATCTGAACTCGACTAAAGACAAAGCTCTCTGCAGTGCAAGTTTTTAACCCTGCATCAGTTTGCCTTTTGTTTTGTTTTTTTTTTTTTTGGTTCTAGGTGTCTTTAGCTGAACTGAGGCAGAATATCAGATACAGAACTTTGAAATCCAAACCAAAATGACCTTTCCAACTGTGGCCCCTCTCACTGTGCTCATTAGACAGCCGCTGCCTGATTTGTACCTAAGTAAGGACTGGCTTTGTGTCTGAAGGTAATGTAAATATCAGATTGTAAGCCTGGTAAGCATTATTATTATTAATAAACAGGATTTATATAGCGCCAACATATTACTCAGCACTGTACATTAAAAAGGGGTTGCAAATGACAGACAGATAGACAGTGACACAGGAGGAGGAGGGGGGGACCCTGCCCTGAAGAGCTTACAATCTAAGAGGTGGTAAAAGTAGCACACAATAGGAGGGGACAAAGACGGGTAGGTGAGTTTGAAAAAAATGCGTGTGCTTTTTTTTAAAAAAAAATTTGAGTGCTTTTTTTTAGTGTGCAGAAAGTAGGAGCTAGCCGAATAGGACGAGGAAGACTATTCCAGAGAGTCGGGGCAGCTCTAGAAAAGAATTGGAGCTGTGCATGTGATGGGGTTATGAGTGAGGAAGTCGTTAGTAGGTCATTGGAGGAGCAAAGAGAACGGCTAGGGGGATATTTTTCAATCAGATCAGAAAGGTAAGAGGGACTGTGAACTGTGAGAGGGATTTGAAGGCAACGCACAGGAGCTTGAATTCGATTTGAAGGTGAAATGGGAGCCAATGAAGGGAGCTACAAAGAGAGGCAGCAGAAGAGGAGCGGTGGGAAGGTTGTGTATGGTGTAGGTAGGTGAATAGGATGAATGGGTCTGACTGCAGCATTCATAATACCGTATTTTTTGCCGTATAAGACGCACTTTTTCTTCCCCAAAACTGGGGGCGGAAAGTTAGTGCGTCCTATACGACAAAGGTGTGATAAAATAATTAAAATAATATACTCACCCGATACCCGATCCTGCGTGTGTCTCTGCATGCAGCGTCTGTCTCTTCTCTTCTCGCTGGCAGCAGCACGTGTCTTCTCCTGTCTGTAAAGCAGAGCGAAAGAAGCCGGCACAGTGCCACCTGCTGTTCCCTGTCCTAACTGCCGTACGGTGGAAAAAAAGCAGAGTGATCAGAAGGGGAATTTGAATGACAGAGTGATCAGAAAGGAATTTTGAATGACACAGAGTGATCCGAAAGGGACTTTGAAAGGCATAGAGTGATCAGAAAGGGAATTTGAATGGCACATGAGTGATCAGGAGAATACCAGTATGAATGGCACATGAGTGATCAGAAGGGGAATAATCTTTCAGAATCTTTTTTTTCTAGATTTTCCTCCTTTAAAATTGGGT